>NW_006945076.1:0-856 GCF_000164805.1 Carlito syrichta | reverse complement strand
TTGATCCATATAGATTCAATGCGTATGGTGATAGATACGGGTCCTGTTTCAATCTTGTGCATGTTTTCAGTCTTTTCCCAGCACCATCTACTGAATATGTTCTCCATTACCCAGTGGGTCTTGGAGATTTTTTCAAAGATGAGTTTTTTGAGAATTTGAGCATTTCAATCTCTTTAATGATCCCATTGGCCTATGGACCTATTCTTGTAGCAATACCAGGCTGTGTTGATTACTGTAAATATATAGTAAAATTTGAAGTCTGGAACTGCGATTGCTCCTGCTTTGTTTCTTTTATAAGTTACTTTTGGCTATTCATGATGGTTTATGGTTTCATATGAATTCTTTTTTGTAATTTCCAGGTCTGAGATTAATGTTGTTAACTTAATGGCTTTTTCATTTAATCTGTAGATTGACTAAAAGGCTAATTTTTACATTAAAAGTGGTAAGTAAAGTCAGGGAAACAAGCATGTAAAATTGTCATTGATGATATGAGCATCACAAGTTTGACATCATAATGGGAGGGACCTTGACTACTGAGCAATCCTTAGACTTCAAGCACTTGTGTACAGTGCTCTGCCAAATGCAGTACACACGTTGGCTTTCATTCCAGAGAAGTGAAGATAACCATGTGTTCACATGGTGAAAACATCCAAAAATTTCTCCAGGGGTAAGTGACCATTCAAGAATCCTCTAAACGAGGTAGTCTTTTTTTTTTTTTTTAACCAGTCTTTACTGAGAGGACTGAGAAACTCCCAAACTGGGTGGGGACCTGAAGGAGTTTCCCTTGAAGTTATCTTTTATTATTATGATCACTTGGTCCTGTTGGAGCTTGGTTATAGCATAAGCAAATAATATT
>NW_006945075.1:0-4137 GCF_000164805.1 Carlito syrichta | reverse complement strand
TCAAAAAAAAAAAATGAAGGAAATATAAAATCACATTCCCTTTATATTTAAACCAATTTATATTTTTAAAAGAGTATTTCAATTGAATACCTTTGTATTTTTCTCTACCTACAACATAATGTAGTGCTCCAAAGCAAAGTATCTGATTAATCTGATATTTTAATCACCAAGCATTTACAAAGTGTCACAAAGATAATTTAGAATTTGGGACCCAATTTATACAAACCAAAATAACATGGAGATTTACAAAGTAGTAAGTATTTGGGCTCTGCATTAATATAAAAATTTACATAATTGAAAATTCTGGAAAATTGATTATGATCTTAGGGAAAGCAATGTTCAAATCCTGTAGGAAAAACAGCTCAAAGGCTGTTACACAATACCAAATACATCCAAAAGTCCAAACTAAAGAAACTACTAAATTATTATTTGGTTTTGCTATATGATCTTAGGGAAAGCAATGTTCAAATCCTGTAGGAAAAACAGCTCAAAGGCTGTTACACAATACCAAATACATCCAAAAGTCCAAACTAAAGAAACTACTAAATTATTATTTGGTTTTGCTATATCCAAGCCTCAACAAGACTCCGTGACCATAATAATGAAAGACTACCTTATTGATAGCCCTCTCATGAACCCTCCCAGTTGGGGAGATTCTCGGTCCTCTCAATACACACTGCTTTAAAAAAAATGAGTAACTCGATTAGAGGATTCTTGAATGATCACTTATCCCTGGAGAAATTTTTTGGAAAAGTGTGACACATGGTTCTCTTCACTTCTAGGGGATGAAATCCACCATGTCTACCGCATTGGGCAGAGAAAAATACACAAGTGTTTGAAGCCTAAGGATTGCTTAGTAGTCAAGGTCCCTCCCATTATGATGTCAAAGTTCTGAGGCTGATGTCATGAATGACAATTTGACATGCTTGTGTCCCTGACTACTTACCTCTTTTAATGTAAAAATTAACCTTTTAGTCATTCTACAGATTCAATGAAATAACCATTAAGTTAACATCATTCTTCTCATACCTGTAAGTTGCAATAAAGCATTCATATGAAACCATAAACAATCATGAATAGCAAAAAGAATCGTATCAAAAGAAACAAAACCGGAGCTATCGTAGTTCCAGACTACAAACTTTACTTTATGTTTACCGTAATCAACACAGCCTGTTATTGGTGCAAGAATAGGTCCATAGGCCAATGGATCAAGACAGAGAATGAAATCCTTAAATTCTCAACCAACGCATATTTGAAAAAATCTCCAAGACCCACTGGTTAACGATGAATATATTTAGTAAATGCTGATGGGAATAGGCTGACAACATGCACAAGATTGAAACAAGAGCCTTATCTATCACCATACACATTAACTCTAAATGGATCAAACACCTAAAAGTAAAACAGCAAATTATAATAATCAAAGAAAACACAGGAGACTTCATTAGGGAAACTGGAACCAGAAATTAATTCCTCTTCAGAACCCTAAATACCCATGCATTAATAAGAAAGTTCAACAAGTGGGATCTCATCAAATTAATATACTTCTGCAAAACAAAGAAAACCATCAGAAGAGCAGGGATACACCATCAGAATGGTAAAAACGATTCTCAGCCTATATACCTACAAAAAGTTATAACATCTAGGATCTACAAGAAACTCAAACACTCAGAAAAATCAGACAAACGTTACCTATTAAAAGTGTACAAAATACGTAATGGGACACTTTTCATGAGAGGAGATACGGACAGCCAGTAGACACATGAAAATTGCTCAACCTCACTCATCATAAAAGAACTGCAAATGAAACCACTTTGAAATACAACATAAGACTGGCCATCATTAATAAAACAAACAATAACAGATGCAGGCAAGTATTTGGGAAGAAATGAATGCTTCTACCCTGCATGTGGACTGAAATGCAGAGGAACATCTTTGGAAAACAGTGTGGTGGTTTGCAAAGGGACAAGATATTGACCTACCATGTGACTCAGTAATTTCCCTGTGGATAACATACCTGGAGGAACTCAAATCATTTTACCAAAAAGATACATGCACCAGTATTTTTTTGCAGTTCTAATCAGAATTGCAATAAAACATGGTACTAACTGTGTTGCCTATCGAAGCTGGAACGGATAAAATAAATGTGGTATGTACACAGTGGAATATTATGCAGCCATAAAAAAAGAACAGATAGAAGGATGTTCCAGAACTAACACTGGATATGCGGTAGGTCATTTTCAGTGATTTATCATAGAAACCAAGAACAGAGTTCCATATGTTCTGACTCATGAGCTGAACTTGAGCACTTTTGTTCTGTAAGAAAGTGATTGGCATCAGTGGAAAACTTTTTAGGGGGAGGAATGAGATTGACAATGGAGGGATACTGCTTAGGAAGGAAGGGGCATACCTCATCAACCAAGTACCTGCATAATTAATGTTTGTGTATCTAACTCTGAATTTTACCCACATTTCTAAAAAAATTAAAATAAATACATAAATTAAAAAATGAAAATTCTAAAACCTGCAACTCACTTTATTTGTTTATTATATTTATTATTATTTTTTAATTTAAAAATGTTTACAATTCAGGGTTGGTTCTAGAAATGTTCATTATGCAGGGATTGGTGGTTTAAGAATTTTATAATACTCCAATGATAACTCCATTACCTTTTAATATATTGTAATACATGGTATAATTCTGCCTTCAAAATTGACAACTACAGTGTTTCTCACATAAATACTGAATGTGTTATTCTGCCTAAATTGAAACTTGTTGAGATTCAAGATCTATATCATTCTTAGAAAAACTGAACTTGAGATTCATTTTACCAAAGGACTATAAGCAGAAACATATATCTTACATGTTTTAGAAAATAAAACAGTATGGTAATTTAATACAGCTTTTTCCATTCTTGAGATTTGTGTACATTTTCTTAGTGCACTCTGTTTTTTCTGCTTGTTAATTTTGATTAAATGTTACAGATTTGCAATCCTTAGAGAAAAGTAATCACATTCCCTTAATATTTTAACCCAATTTTTATGTTTAAAAGAGTATATCAATTGAATCCCCTAAGACATAATGCTGTACTCTGCAACAAAATATCCGATTAGTCTGATATTTTTAATCACCCACCATTTAAAATGAGGCACACAGAAAAAAGAGAATTTGAGGCCCAACATGTGTGAACCAAAATAACATGGATACTTACAAAGTAGTAAGTATTTGGGCTCTGTATTAGTTTAAAAATATTGATAATTGAAAATTCTGGAAAATTGATTATGATCTTAGCAAAAACAAAGTTCAAATCCTGTAAGAAAAACTGCTCAAATGCTGCTACATAATACTCAAAACATCTAAATCGTTCTAAACTAAAGAAAGTGCTGAAATATTATTTGCTTATGCTATAACCAAGCTCCAACAGGACTCAGTGATCATAATAATAAAAGATAACTTCAAGGGAAACTCCCTCAGGTCCCCACCCAGTTTGGGAGTTTCTCAGTCTCTCAGTAAAGACTGGTTTAAAAAAAAAAAAAGACTACCTCGTTTAGAGGATTCTTGAATGGTCACTTACCCCTGGAGAAATTTTTGGATGTCTTCACCATGTGAACACATGGTTATCTTCACTTCTCTGGAATGAAAGCCAACGTGTGTACTGCATTTGGCAGAGCACTGTACACAAGTGCTTGAAGCCTAAGGATTGCTCAGTAGTCAAGGTCCCTCCCATTATGATGTCAAACTTGTGATACTCATGTCATCAATGACAATTTTACATGCTTGTTTCCCTGACTTTACTTACCACTTTTAATGTAAAAATTAGCCTTTTAGTCAATCTACAGATTCAATGAAAAAGCCATTAAGTTAACAACATTAATCTCAGACCTGGAAATTCCAAAAAAAATTCATATGAAACCATAAACCATCATGAATAGCCAAAAGTAACTTATCAAAAGAAACAAAGCAGGAGCAATCGCAGTTCCAGACTTCAAATTTTACTATATGTTTACAGTAATCAACACAGCCTGGTATTGCTACAAGAATAGGTCCATAGGCCAATGGATCATTAAAGAGATTGAAATGCTCAAATTCTCAAAAAACTCATCTTTGAAAAAATCTCCAAGACCCACTGGGTAATG
>NW_006945074.1:0-720 GCF_000164805.1 Carlito syrichta | reverse complement strand
TTCTTCGCAAATCTTGACACTGCATCTCTTATTATTGTTTTATTAATGATGTCCAGTCTTAAAGGAGGTATGTGGTATTTCAAAGTAGTTTCATTTCCTTTTATTTATGATGAGTAAGGCTGAGCAATTTTCAGGTGTCTGCTTGCTGCCTGTGTCTCTTCTTATGAGACGTGTCCAAACATGTATTTTGACCACTTTTCAAAGGTAATGTTTGTCTGATTTTTCTGAGTGTTTGTGTTTCTTGTAGATCCTAGATCTAATGCCTTTTTACAGATATATAGGTGGAGAATCGTTGTTCGCTTTCTGTTGGCTGTATCCTTGCTCTTCTGATGGTTTCTTTTGTTTTGCAGAAGTATATTAATTTGATGAGATCACACTTGTCTAACTTACTTCTTAAGGCATGGGTATTTAGGGCTCTTAAGAGGAATTAGTTTCCGGTTTCAGTTTCTCTAATAGTGTCTCTTGCACCATTTGCTGAATATGTTCTCCATTAACCAGTGTGTATTGGAGGATTTTTCAAAGATTAATTGGTTGAGAATTTGAGGATTGCATTCTCTGTATCAATACCAGGTTGTGTTGATTACTATAAACATATAGTAAAGTGTGAAGTCTGGAACTGCTATAGCTCCTGCTTTGTTTCTTTTGATAATATTCTTTTGGCTATTCATGATTGCTTATGTTTTCATTTGAATTTTTTTATTGTAATTTCCAGGTGTGGGA
>NW_006945073.1:0-3881 GCF_000164805.1 Carlito syrichta | reverse complement strand
CCTCATTTTAAATGCTTGGTGATACAAAGCATCAGATTAATCGGATACTTTGTTGTAGAGTACAACATTATGTCTTAGGTTAGAAAATACTAGGGGATACAATGGAAATACTCTTTTAAAAATATAAACTAGCCGGGCTCGGTGGCTCAGCCTGTAATCCCGAGCTTTTGGGAGGCTGAGGTGAGTGGATTGCCTGAGCCCGTGGGTTCGAGACCCGCCTGGGCAGCGAGACCTCATCTCTACAATAAATAAAAAAATCAGCTGGGCGTGATAGTGCATGCCTGTAATTCCAGCTCCTTGGAAGGCTGAGGCGGAAGGATCGCCGGAGCCCAGCAGGTCGAGGCTGCGGTGGCCGGGAGCGGCCGCTGCACTCCAGTCTGGTCGACAGAGTGAGACTCCAACTAAAAAAAAAATAAAAAAATAAATATATAAACTGGGATAAAATATAATGGGAATGTGATTTCATAATTCCTTCAAATATATAAGGGAAACTTTTCGATAAGGACTGCACATCTGTAACATTTAATCAAAATTAACAAGCAGAAAATAGAGAGTGCACCGAGAAAATGTACATAAATTTTAAGAATGGAGAAAGCTGTATTAAATTACAATACTGTTTTATTTTCTAAAATTTTTAAAATTTATTATGCATTTTGCCTTTGAATAGTACTTAGGTATACTGAATCTCAAGTTTCAGTTTTCTAAGAATGGCATAGATCTGGAATCTCAACAAATTTCATTAGGCCGAGTAAAACATTCAGAATTTATGTGAGAAACAATATAGATGTCAATTTTAAATGCAGAATTATACCATGTATTCCAACGTATTAAAGGAAAAGGAGTTTTCATTGGAGTATTATACAATTTTAAAAATCAATCCCTGCACAATGAACACTTCTGACCCAATCCTGAATTGTACCCATATTTAAAGTAAGAAAAAGAATAAACAAATAAAGTAAGTTGCATGTTTTACAGCTTTCATTTACTTATTTATTTTAATTTTTTTTTAAATGTGGAGTACAATTCAGAATTAGATATACAAACATTGATTTTGGAGGGTACCTGGTTGATGAGGTATGCCTCTCCCTTCCTTAGCAGTATCCCTCCACTGCCAAATCTCACCCCTCCCCCTAAACAGTTTTCCACTACTGCTAATCACTTTTTTACAGCACTGTAAGTGATCACGTTCACCTCATGAGTGAAAACATTTGGAATTCTGTTCTTTGCTTCTGTGATAAATCACTGAAAATGCCCTATCTCATATTCATCAAACGTTCTGCAAAATCCTTATATCTGTCCTATTTTAGGGTTACATAATATTCCACTGTGTATACACCACATTTATTTTATGCGTTCCAGGTTTGATTCGCAACATGTTTGGAACCATGATTTTTTGCAATTGTGATTAGAACTACAAAAAACATACTGGTGCAGGTATCTTTTTGGTAAAAGGATTTGAGTTCCTCCAGGTATATTCTCGAAAGGGGAATTACTGAGTCACTTGGTAGGTGGATGTAGTCCCTTTACAAACCACCATACTGTTTTCCAAAGATGCTGCTCTACTTTTCAGTCCACATTCAGTGTAGAAGCATTTATTTCTTCGCAAATCCTGACACTGCATCTGTTATTATTTGTTTTATTAATGATGTCCAGTCTTAAAGGAGGTATGTGGTATTTCAAAGTAGTTTCATTTCCTTTTATTTATGATGAGTGAGGCTGAGCAATTTTCAGGTGTCTGCTTGCTGCCTGTGTCTCTTCTTATGAGACGTGTCCAATCATGTATTTTGACCACTTTTCAAAGGGAATGTTTGTCTGATTTTTCTGAGCGTTTGTGTTTCTTGTAGATTCTAGATCTAATGCCTTTTTACAGATATATAGGTGGAGAATCGTTGTTCGCTTTCTGTTGGCTGTATCCTTGCTCTTCTGATGGTTTCTTTTGTTTTGCAGAAGTATATTAATTTGATGAGATCACACTTGTCTAACTTACTTCTTAAGGCATGGGTATTTAGGGCTCTTAAGAGGAATTAGTTTCCGGTTTCAGTTTCTCTAATAGTGTCTCTTGCACCATTTGCTGAATATGTTCTCCATTAACTAGTGTGTATTGGAGGGTTTTTCAAAGATGAATTGGTTGAGAATTTGAGGATTGCATTCTCTGTATCAATACCAGGTTGTGTTGATTACTATAAACATATAGTAAAGTGTGAAATCTGGAACTGCTATAGTCCTGCATTGTTTCTTTTGATAAGATTCTTTTGGCTATTCATGATTGTTTATGTTTTCATTTGAATTTTTTTATTGTAATTTCCAGGTGTGGGAAGAATGATGTAAACTTACTGGTTATTTCATTGAATCTGTAGATTCACTAGAAGTCTAATTTTACATTAAAAGAGGTGAATAAATTCAGGGAAACAAGCATGTCAAATTGTCATTCATGACAACAGCCTCAGAACTTTGAAATTATAATGAGACGGACCTTGACTACTGAGCAATCCTTAGGTTTCAAGCACTTGTGTACAGTGCTCTGCCAAATGCGATAGATCAGGTGGATTTCATTCCCAAGAAGTGTAGATAATCATGTGTTCAAACCTATCCCAAAATTTCTACAGGGAGAAGTGTCAATTCAAGAATCCTCTAAGCGAGGGAGCCTTTTTTTAAAGCAATGTTTATTGAGAGGACCGAGAAACACCCAAACTGGGAGGGGACCTGTGAGAGTTGCCCGCGATGTAGTCTTTTATGATTTTTGTTACAGAGTCCTGTTGGAGCTTGGTTGTAGAACAACCAAATAATATTCTAGCACTTTCTTTAGTTTAGAAACTTTTGGATGTTTTTAGTATTGTGTAACAGAGGTTGAGCAGTTTTTCCTACAGGATTTTAACATTGCTTTTGCTAAGATCATAATTAATTATCCAGAATTTTCAATTATCTAAATTTTTATACTAATGTAGAGCCCAAATACTTACTACTTTTCAATTCTCCATGTTATTTTGTTTTATGTATTTATTGGGCCCCAAATTCTCTTTTTTATCTGTGCCTCATTTTAAATGCTTTGTGATTAAAAGTATCAGATTAATCGGATACTTTGTTGCAGAGTACAGCCTTATGGCTTAGGTAGAGAAAATACTAGGTGATTCGATGGAAATACTCTTTTAAAAATATAAATGGTGTTAAACTATAAAGGGAATCTCATTTTATATTTCCTTCAAATATATAAGGGTATGTTTTCTCTAAGGATTGCACATGTGTAACGTTTAAAATACAGAGTGCACCAAGAAAATGTACATAAAATTTTATAATGGAGAAAGCTGTATTAAACTACAATACTGTTTTATTTTCTAAAATTTTTAAGATTTATTATGCATTCTGTCTTTTGAATAGCACTTAGGTACACTGAATCTCAAGTTTCAGTTTTCTAAGAATGATATATATCTGGAATCTCAAAAGTTTCAATTTAGACAGAATAAAACATTCAGAATTTATGTGAGAAACACTGCAGTTGTCAATTTTAAAGGCAGAATTACACCATGTATTCCAACGTATTAAAAGGAAAAGGAATTTTCATTGAAGTATTTTACAATTCTTACAAAATCAATACCTGGCTAATGTACATTTCTAGGCCCAACCCTGAATTGTACCCATTTTTAAAGTAAAAACAATAAAATAAAAAAATAGAATGGACAACTAAAGCCAGTTGCATTTTTTTATAGCTTTTATTTATTTATTTATTTATTATTTATTTATTTATTTATTTATTTTAGTTTTATAAAAAATCTGGGGTACAATTCAGAGTTAGATATACAAACATTGATTATGCAGCGTCCCTGGTTGATGAGGTATGACCCTCCCTTCCATAGCCATATCCCTCCACTGCCAAACTCACCCCC
>NW_006945072.1:0-750 GCF_000164805.1 Carlito syrichta | reverse complement strand
ATGCATAATAAACCTTAAAAATTTTTAATACATAATATAGTATCGTAATTTAAAGCAGCTTTTCCATTCTTTAAATTTGTGTAAATTTCTTGGTGCACTCTGCAATTTCTGCTTGTTAATTTTGATTAAATGTTACAGATGTGCAATCTTTAGAGAAACGATTCCCTTATATATTTGAATAAAATATAAAATCACATTCTGTTTATATTTTAACCCAATTTATATTTTTTAAAGAGTATTTCCATTGAAGCACCCAGTATTTTCTCTACCCAAGACATAATGTTGTACTCTGCAACAAAGTATCCAATTAATCTGATACCTTTAATCACCAAACATTTAAAATCAGGCACACAGAAAAAAGAGAATTTGGGGCCGAATATACATAAACCAAAATAACATAGAGATTTAAAAAATAGTAAGTATTTGGGCTCCTCATTACATAAAAATTTACATAGGTGAAAATTCTGGAAAATTGACGATGATCTTAGCTAAAGGGATGTTCAAATCCTGTTAGAAAACGGCTCAAAGGGGGTTACATATTAATAGGAACATCCAAAAGTTTTTAAGCTAAAGAAAGTGCTAAAATAGTATGTGGTTGTGCTATAACCAAGCTGCAGCAGTATTCAGTGACCATGAGAAAAAAAGACTACATCGTGGGCAATCTTCTCAGGTCCCATCCCAGTGTGGGAGTTTGTCTGTCCTCTCAATAAATACTGCTTTACCAAAAAAAAAAAAAAAGACTACCTAGTT
>NW_006945071.1:0-835 GCF_000164805.1 Carlito syrichta | reverse complement strand
AATTTGATGAGATCCCACTTGTCTAACTTACTTTTTACATCATGGATATTTAAGTTTCTGCAGAGGAATTAGTTTCCGGTTTCAGTTTCCATAATGGTGTCTCCTGTGTTTTCTAAGATTATTATAATTTGGAGTTTTACGTTGAGGTCATTGATCCAATTAGAGTTAATTTGTATGGTGATAGTTAGGGATCCTGTTTCAACCTTGTGCATGTGTTCAGCTTTTTACCAGCACCTATACTGAATATGTTGTCCATTACGCAGTGGATACTGGAGGATTTTTCCAAGATGAGTTGTTTGAGAATTTGAGTATTTCACTCTCTGTCCTGATCCATTGGCCTATGGACCTAAACTTGTACCAGTTCCAGGCTGTGTTGATTATTGTAAACATATAGTAAAGCTTGAAGTCTCGGACAGTGATAGCTCCTGCTTTGTTTCTATTGATAAGATTATTTTGGCTATTCTTGATTGTGTATGCTTTCCTATGAATTCTTTTTTTTTTTGAGTTGGAGTCTCATTTTGTCCCCCAGTCTGGAGTGCAGTAACCACTCACGGCCACCGCAGCCTCCACCTGCTTTGCTCCGGCAATCCTTCCACCTCAGCCTTCCCTGTAGCCTGATTCACAGGCATGTACTACCATGCCCGACTGATTTTTTCATGTATTGTAGAGATGAGGTCTCGCTGCCCAGGCGGTTGTGCAATACGCGGGCTTAGGCAATCCACTTACCTCAGCCTCCCAAAGCGCGGGATTACAACTGCGCCACTGAGCCCGGTACATATGAATCCTTAATTGCAATTTCTAGGTCTGAGAAGAATGATATTCACTTAATGTTAGA
>NW_006945070.1:0-6384 GCF_000164805.1 Carlito syrichta | reverse complement strand
TCAGCCTCAGAACTTTGAAATCATAATGGGAGGTACCTTGACTACTAAGCAATCCTTAGACTTCAAGCACTTGTGTACAGTGCTCTGCCAAATGCGGTAGACATGGTGGATTACATTGCCAATATGTGAAGAGCACCATGTGTTCACATCTATCCAAAAATTTCACCAGGGATAAGTGACCATTCAAGGATCTTCTAAACGAGGTAGTCTTTTTTTGTTTTAAAGCAGTGTTTATTGAGAGGACTGAGAAACCCCCAAACTGAGAGGAGATAACAGGGGGTTGCTCAAGAGATAATCTTTTATTAGTATGGTCATGGAGTCAGGTTGAGGCTTGGTTATAGAACAACCAAACAATATTTCAGCACTTTCTTTAGTTTAGAAACTTTTGGATGTTTTTAGTACTGTGCAATAGCGTTTGAGTACTGTTTCATACAGGATTTGAACATTGCTTTTGCTAGCATCATAATCAATTTTCCAGAATTTTCAATTATCT
Organism: Carlito syrichta; assembly: GCF_000164805.1. Lineage (NCBI taxonomy): Eukaryota > Metazoa > Chordata > Mammalia > Primates > Tarsiidae > Carlito > Carlito syrichta. The sequence continues at coordinate 5,891 of NW_006945070.1, read as the reverse complement.
ACGTTTTTATACTAATGCAGAGTCCAAATACTTACTATGTTGTAAATCTCCATGTTATTTTGTTTTTTAAATATTGGACCTCAAATTCTCTTTATCTATGTGCTTCATTTCAAATGCTTCGTGATTAAAAGTATCAGATTAATCGGATACTTTGTTGCACAGTACAGCATTATGTCTTAGGTAGAGAAAATACTAGGGGGTTCAATGGAAATACTCTTTTAAAAATCTAACCTGGGTTAAAATATAAAGGGAATGTTGTTTTATATTTCCTTAAATTATATAAAGAAATTTTTTTCAAAGGATTGCAAATCTGTAACATTTAACCAAACTTAACAAGCAGAAAATACAGAGTGCACCATGAAAATGTACACAAATTTTAAGAATGGAAAAAGCTGTATTAAATTACGATACTGTTTTATTTTCTAAAAATTTTAAGATTTATTATGCATTCTGCCTTCTGAATAGCACTTAGGTACAGTGAATCTCAAGGCTCAGTATTCTAAGAATATTATAGATCTGTAATCCCAGCAAGTTTCAATTTAGGCAGAATAAAACATTCAGAATTTATGTGTTAAACACTGTAGTTGTCAAATTTGAAGGCAGAATTATACCATGTATTCCCAGGTATTAAAGGAAAACGAGTTATCATTGCAGTATTATACAATTATTGAAAAATCAATCCCTGCATAAGGAACATTTCTAGGCCCAACGCTGAATTGTAACCATTTTAAAATTAAAAAATTATAAAAATAGAATAAATAAATAAAGTCATTTGAATGTTTAACAGCTTTCATTTATTCATTTATGTAATTATGTCTTTTAATATTTTTAAATGTGGGTTACAATTCAAAGTTATAAATACAAACATTGTTTATACACGGTCCCTGGTTGATGAGGTATGCTCCTCCCTTCTTTAGCAGTATCCCTCCATTGCCAATCTCATCCCTCCCTCTAAACAATTTTCCACTACTGCCAATCACATTCTTACAGCACTATAAGTTCAGCTCATGAGTGAGAACATATGGAACGCTGTTCTTTGTTTCTGTGATACATCAGTGAAAATGACCTACCTCATATCCATCAAATGTTCTGGAAAATCCTTCTATCTGTCCTTTTTTATGGCTGCATAATATACCAGTGTGTATATACCACATATATTTTATCCATTCCTGCTTTGATGGGCAACATGCTTGGTACCATTTTTTTTTTTCAATTGTGATTAGAGATGTAAAAAACATACCGGTGCAGGTACCTTTTTGGTAAAATTATTTGAGGTCCTCTAGGTATATTTTCTACAGGGGAATTACTGAGTCACATGGTAGGTCAATATCTTGTCCCTTTAAAAACCACAGCACTGTTTTCCAAAGATGTTGCTCTACTTGTCAGTCCAAATGCAGTATAGAAGCACTTATTTCTTTCCAAATCCTGACATGCATCTTTTATTGTTTGTTTTATTACAGATTGCCAGTCTTACAGGGAGTATGTGGTATTTGAAAGTGGCTTCATTTGCATTTCTTTGAGGATGAGTAAGGCTGAGCAATTTTCAAGTGTTAGTTGGCTGCCCATATCTCTTCTTATGAAAAGTGTCCAGTCACGTATTTTTCACACTTTTCAAGGGGAATGTTTGTATGATTTTTCTTAGTGTTTCAGTTTCTTGTGGACCCTAGATGTTATGCTTTTTTACATATACATAGGTGGAGAATCGTTTTTCCCATTCTGTTAATGGTATCCCTGGCTTCTGACAGTTTCTTTTGATTTGCAAATAATATTAATCTGATGATATCCCACATGTCTAACTTACTTCTTAAGGCATGTGCTTTTACGCCTTTGAAGAGGAATTAGTTTCCGGTTCCAGTTTCCCTAAAGGTGTCTCCTGCATTTTCTAAGATTATTATAGTTTGATGTTTTATGTTTAGGTCTTTGATCCATTTAGAGTTAATGTGTATGGTGATAGATAGGGGTACTTTTTCAATCTTATGCATTTTGTCAGCCTTTTCTCAGCACCATTTACTTTATATGTTCTCCATTACCCAGTGGGTCTTGGAGTTTTTTTGAAAGATGAGTGGGTTGAGAATTTGAGGATTTCATTCTCTGTCCTGATCCATTGTCCTGTGGACCTATTCTTGTATAAATACCAGGCTGTGTTGATTACTGTAAACATATAGTAAATTTTGAAGTCTGGAACTGCGATAGCTCCTGCTTTGTTCCTTTTGATAAGATTCCTTTGGCTATTCATGATTCTTTATGGTTTCATATGATTCCTTTATTGTAATTTACAGGTCTAAGAAGAAGGATGTTAACTTAATGGTTATTTCATTGAATCTGTAGATTCACAAAAATGCTAATTTTTACATTAAAAGCGGTAAGTAAAGTCAGGCAAACAAGCATATCAAATTGTTATTTATGACATCAGCCACAGAACTTTGACATCATAATGGGAGGGACCGTGGCTACTGAGCAATCTTTAGGCTTCAAGCACTTGTGTACAGCGCTCTGTCAAATGCAGTAGACATGGTGGATTTCATTTCCAAGAAGTGAAGAGAACCCTGTGATCACATCCATCCAAAAATTCCTCCAGGGATAAGTGACGAATCAAGAATCCTCTAAACGAGGTAGTCTTTTATTATTTAAGTAGTCTTTATTTAGAAGACCGAGATACTCCCAACCTGGGAGGGGAACTGAGGGAGTTGACCACTAGGTAGTCTGTTATTATTATCTCACAGAGTCATGTAGGAGCTTGGTTATAGCCCAACCAAATAATATTTTAGCACTTTCTTTCGTTTGGAAGCATTTGTATGTTTTTAGTATTATGTAACTGCGTTTGAACAGTTTTTCCTAAGGATTTGAACGTTGCTTGTTCTAAGATCATAATTTTCCAGAAAATTCCATTATCTAAAATTTTATAATAATGCAGATTTACTTTGTAAATCTCCATTTAATTCTGTTTTATATGTTTTGGGCCCCAAATTCTATTTAATTTTGTTTTATATATATTTGGCTCCAAATTCTCTTTTTTCTGTGTGCCTTATTTTAAATGTTTGGCGACTAAAAGTATCAGATTAATCGGATACTTTGTTGTACAGTACAGCATTATGTCTTAGGTAGAGAAAATAGTAGGGGATTCAAAGAAAATACACTTTTAAAAATATGAATCGGGTTAAAATGTAAAGGGAATGTGATTTTATATTTTCTTCAAATATATAAGGAAAACTTTTTTCTAAGGATTGCACATCTGTAACACTTAATCAAAATTAGCAAGCAGTAAATACAATGTGCACCAAGAAAATGTACACAAATTTTAAGAATGGAAAAAGCTGTATTAAATTATGATACTGTATTTATTCTAAAATTTTTAATATTTTTTATGAATTCTGCCATCTTAATAACACTTAGGTACATTTAATTTCAAGGTTAAGTTTTCTAAGAATGAGATAGATCTGGAATCTCAACAAGTTTCAATTTAGACAGAATAAAACATTCACAATTCATGTGAGAAACACTGTAGTTGTGAATTTTGAAGACAGAATTACATCATGTTTTCCAACGTATTAAACGGAAAAGGAGATATCATTGGGGTATTGTACAATTCTTAATAAATCAATCCCAGCATAATGAACATTTCTAGTTCCAAACCTGAATAGTAACCATTTTTAAAATAAAAAAATAAATAATAAAATGAACAAATAATGTCAGTTGCATATTTTACAGCTTTCCTTTAATTATTTATTTATTTATTTTAATTTTTTAAAAAACGTGGGGTACAGTTAAGAGTTAGATATGCAAACATTGATTACGCAGGGTCCCTGGTTGATGTGGTATGCTCTCGCTTCTTTGGCAGTATTCCTCCACTGCCAATCTCACCCCTCCCACTAAACAGTTTTCCACGACTACCAATAACTTTCTTATAGCACTTTAAGTGATCAAGCTCAGCTCATGAGTGAGAACATATGGAACTCTGTTGTTTGTTTCTGTGATAAATCACTGAAAATGACCTACCTCATATCCATCAAACATTCTGCAAAATTCTTCTATCTGTTCTTTTTTATGGCTACACAATATTCCACTGTGTATATACCACATTTATTTTACCCATTCCAGCTTTAATGGGCAACATGTTTGGAACCATGTTTTTTGCAATGGTGATTAGAGCTGCAGAAAACACACTGGTGCGAGTATCCTTTTGGTAAAATGATTGGAGTTCCTCCAGGTATATTCTCTACAGGAGAAGTACTGAGTCACATAGTAGGTAAATATCGTGTCCCTTTACAAACCACAACACTGTTTTCCAAAGATGTTGCTCTACTTTTCAGTTCACATGCAGTGCAGAAGCATTTATTTCTTCCCAAATCCTTACCAGCCTCTGTTACTGTTTGTTTTATTAGTGATGGCCAGTCTTACAGGGGGTATGTGGTATTTCAAATTGGTCTCATTTGCATTTCTTTGATGACAAGTGAGGCTGAGCCATTTTCATGTGTTTGCTGGCTTCCCGTATCTCTTCTTATGAAAAGTGTCCAATCACGTATTTTGTACACTTTTCAAAGGGAATGTTTGTCTGATTATTCTGAGTGTTCGAGTTTCTTGTAGATGCTAGATATTATGCTTTTTAACAGACATATAGTTGGAGAATCGTTTTTCCCACTCTGTTGGCTGTATCCCTTCTCTTCTGATGGTTTCTTCTGTTTTGCAGAAGTATATTAATTTGATGAGATCCCACTTGTCTAACTTACTTATTACGGCATGGGTATTTAGAGTTCTGAAGAGAAATTAGTTTCCGGTTCCAGTTTCCATAATGGTGTCTCCATTGTTTTCTAAGATTATTATAATGTGGTGTTGTAAGTTTAGGTCTTTGATCCAATTAGAATTAATGTGTATGGTGTTTGGGGTCCTGTTTCAACCTTGTACATGTTGTCAGCCTTTTCCCAGCACCATTTACTGAATACGTTCTCCATTACCCAGGGGTCTTGGAGTTTTTTCAAAGAATAGTTGGTTGAGAATTTGAGAATTTCGTTCTTTGTCCTGACCCATTGGCCGATGGACCTAATCTTGTACGAATACTAGGCTGTGTTGATTACTGTAAACATATAGTAAAGTTTGAAGTCTGGAACAGTGATAGCTCCTGCTTTGTTTCTTTTGATAAGATTCATTTGGCTATTCCTGATTGTTTTTGGTTTCATGTGAATTCTTTTGTGTGTGTGTGTGTATGTGTGTGTGTGTGTTTTGGAATCCCACTCTGTCGCAGAATGGAGTGCAGTGGCCACTCCCGGCCACCGCAAGCTTGACCTGATGGACTCCGGCAATGCTTCCGCCTCAGCCTTTCAAGTAGCCTGAAGGACAGGCATGCACTGCCACGCCCGGCTGATTTTTTGATTTATTGTAGAGATGTGGTCTCACAGCCAAGGCGGGTCTCAAACACGTGGGCACAGGCAATCCACTCACCTAAACCTCCCAAATGCGCGGGATTACAGGCTGAGCCAACGAGCCCAAAACCTATGAAATTTTTTATAATTTCCAGGTCTGAGAAGAATGATGTTCACTTAATGATTATTTCATTGAATCAGTAGATTGACTAAAAGGCTAATGTTTACATTAAAAGAGGTAAGTAATGTCAGAGAAATTAGCATGTCAAATTGTCATTTATGACATCAGTCTCAGAACCTTGACATAATAACGGGAGGGACCTTGACTACTGAACAATCCTTAGGCTTCAAGGGCTTATGTACAGTGCTTTGTCAAATACGGTAAACATGGTGGATTTCATTCCCAAGAAGTGAAGAAAACTGTGTTCACACCTATGCAAATCTTCTCCAGGTATAAGTGACCATTCAAGAATCCACGAAACGAGGTCGTCTTTTTGTGTTAGTAAAGCAGTATTTATTGAGAAGACAGAGAGA
>NW_006945069.1:0-4186 GCF_000164805.1 Carlito syrichta | reverse complement strand
CTGCCCATATCTCTTCTTATAAAAAGTGTCCAATCACGTATTTTGCACACTTTCAATGGGAATCTTTGTCTGAGTTTTCTGAGCGTTTGAGTTTCTTGTAGATCCTAGATGTTATGCCATTTTACAGATATATAGGTGGAGAATCCATTTTCCCATTCTGTTTGCTTTATCCCTGCTATTCTGAGGGTTTCTTACTTCTTAAGGCATGGGTATTTAGGGCTCTGAAGAGGAATTAGTTTCTGGTTCTAGTTTCCCTAATGGGGTCTCCTGCATTTTGTTAGATTATTATAAGTTGGTGTTTTATGGTTAGGTCTTTGATCCATTTAGAGTTAATGTGTATGGTGATAGAGAGGGGTCCCGTTTCAATCTTGTGCATGTTGTCAGCCTTTTCCCAGCACCATTTACTGAATATGTTCTCCATTAACCAGTGGGTCTTGGAGGTTTTTTTCAAAGATGTGTTGGTTGAGATTTTGAGGATTTCATTCTCTCTCCTGATCCATTGGCCTATGAACCTATTCTTGTACCAATTCCAGGCTGTGTTGATTACGGTTAACATATAGTAAAGTTGGAAGTCTAGGACTGCGATAGCTCCTGCTTTGTTTCTTTTGATATGATTCTTTTAGCTACTCATGACTTTTTATGGTTTTATATGAATACTTTATTGTAATCTCCAGATCTGAGAAGAATGATTTTATCCTAAAGGTCATTTCATTGAATCTGTAGATTGGCTAAAAGGCTTATTTTTTCATTAAAAGATGTAAGCAAAGTCAGGGAAACCAGCATGTCAAATTGTCATTGATGACATCAGCCTCAGAATTTTGACATCATAATGGGAGAGACCTTGACTCCTGAGCAGTCCTTAGGCTTCAAGCACTTGTGTACAGTACTCTGCCAAATGTGGTAGACAAGGTGGATTTCATTTCAAGAAGTGAGGAGAACCATGTGTTCACACCTATCCAAAAATTTCTCCAGGGATAAATGACCATTCAAGATTCCTCTAAAGGAGGTAGTCGTTTTTTTTAAGCAGTCTTTATTGAGAGGACCGAGAAACTCCCAAGCTGGGAGGGGACCTGAGGGGGTTGTCAACAATGTAGCCTTTTATTATTATAGTCACGGAGTCCTGTTGGAGCTTGGTTATAGCACAATCAAATACTATATTATCACTTTCTTTAGTTTAGTAACTTTTGGATCTTTTAGTATTGTGTAACAGCTTTTGAGATGTTTTTCCTACAGGATTTGAACATTGCTTTTGCTAAGATCATAATCAATTTTCCAGAATTTTCAATTATCTAAACTTTTATACTAATGCAGAGCACAAATTGTTGGGAGCTGGCCATGGAGGCCCACTTGAGCATTAGGGATCCAGGTGGGCTGCAGACCCTGAGACCACCAGGTTTGGTTCAGAAGCTGAAGGCCCATTCCCTCTTCCTTTCTTTGTTGTTTAGCATTACCCACTGGCAGGGATTTTGATGATCTAAGCATGAAGTTCTGAGAATATGACAGACATGGCTGACTCTAGGGATCCATTGTTCCCGTTTCTCACAGACTGCGGTTTTGACTTTAAACTTAACACAGTTCAAACTCAGATCACATTTGGGAGCCTTATACATGATACAAACTTCTTTATAAGATTTAAAAATATATTTGTAGAATTAGTGTATACATTTAGAGAGCTTTTTCTAGCTTTAGATGGCATAGATGATTATCTAGGGTTACCAGAAATGGCCCAGCACGAACTTCGGGCTGGGCCACATCCCTAGGGCCCAGCATCTACTTTGGGCTGGGTTGCATTCTTTTAAACCGGTTCTTTCGTTAAAATTAGTGTAAGTTTTTTCACTTATAATAGAAACTGAGTTTATTTTATTCATAGAAAGTATTGTAGAATAGGTCATGCTACATGAGGGAATTATGTTAGTTCAAGCATGATCAAACATGATACTTTAATGTTTTATAAGAATACAGCTAACTTTAGAAATTTCACTGTTCCCACTTTCTACTAATTTGCAGTTTTGGCTTTAGTACAATTGCAGTTTGTATTTGGGTTTCATTTTAGAAGTTTTATTGCTGACAATCAGCCTTATATATCAGAATTAGGAATTAGAAACGTTTGTAGAAATTAAGATAGATACATAGGATTTTAGAATAGCAATTTTGTTAAAAGATCATAATCAATTGTTCCTGGAAATGTCCCAGCTTGATCTTTGGGCTGGGCCACAATCTTTAGGAACTGGTTTTGGGCTGGGCCACAATCTTTAGGAACTGTTTTGAGCTATAATAAAGAGTTGTGTACAGCACAGGTAAAATTAGCACAGATAAGAAAGGTATTAGGATTTTAGTCAGTTATATTGCTTTTGAGGAATATAAACCAAGCATAAGGAACAGTGAGATAATTTTGGGATTGTCCCTCTTCATGCTTGGAAAAACGCCTTGTGGGTGGGGACGCCTCCCACCTACCTGGCTTTGTGTTCATGTAAAGGTCTTGTGATTTGATTGGAATTGTCCTTCCTCATGCCTAAGGAAACACCTGGTGGTTGGGGGGATGCGCCTCACCCACATGGTCTTGTGCTCACGTGAAAGTCTTGTGATTTAACATGTGAAAATTTGGGATAAAAGACTCACGGTTGGTCCCAATACACGGCTTCTGCTCATTTCACTGAACAGTTGTCCACTTTCTTTCTCTTTATATCTATCCCTCCATCTTCCTTTCAATATCTATCCCTACTACAGAATCGGCTTCTGCACTAGAGTCCAGCCTCTTTCTTTCTCCTTATTTCTCGAGAATATTTGCCATCATTGCTCTACCTTCCAGGGACCCTCTAAATCTCTTTTGGGGGGCTGACTCCCCATACCAAATACTTACAACTTTTTAAATCTCCATGTAATTTGGGTTTATATATATTTGGCCCCAAATTCTCCTTTTTCTGTGTGCCTCATTTTAAAAGCTTGGTGATTAAAAGTATCAGATTAATCGGATATTGTGTTGCAGAGTACAGCATTATGTCTTAGGTAGAGAAAATACTGGGAGATTCAATGGAAATACTATTTTAAAAACATAAATTGGGTTAAAATATAAAGGGAATGTGATTTTATATTTACTTCAAATATATAAGGGAAACTTTTCTCTAAGAATTGCACATCTGTAACATTTAATCAAAATTAACAAGCAGAAAATTCAGAGTGCACCAAGAAAATGTACACAAATTTTAATAATAGAAAAAGCTATATTAAATTACTTTACTGTTTTATTTTCTAAAATCTTTAATATTTGTTATGCATTCTGCCTTCTGAATAACACTTAGGTACACTGAAGCTAAAGGTTCAGTTTTCTAAGATTGATATAGATCTGGAATCTCATCAAGTTTCAATTTAGGCAGAATAAAACATTCAGAATTTATGTGAGAAACTCTGTAATTGTAAATTTTGAAGGCAGAATTATACCATTTATCCCAACGTATTCAAAGGAAAGGAATTACTGTAGTATTATACAATTCTTAAAAAAATTCAATCTCAGCCAGGCTCGGTGGCTCAGCCTGTAATCCCGCGCCTTTGGGAGGCTGAGGTGAGTGGATTGCCTGAGCCCGCGGGTTCGAGACCCGCCTGGGCAGCGAGACCTCATCTCTACAATAAATCAAAAAATCAGCCGGGCGTGGTAGCGCATGCCTGTAATTCCGGCTACTCGGAAGGCTGAGGCGGAAGGATCGCCTGAGCCCAGCAGGTCGAGCTGCGGTGGCCGGGAGCAGCCACTGCACTCCAGTCTGGGCGACAGAGTGAGACTCCAACTCAAAAAAAAAAAAAAAATTCAATCTCTGCATAATGAATATTTCCAGACCCAACCTTGAATTGGAACCATTTTTAAAGTAAAAAGAAGTAAAAAATACTATATACAAATAAAGTCAGTTCCATGTTTACAGCTTTCATTTATTTGTTTATTTAATTTTTTATTTTATTTTTTTAAAAATGGGTGGTACAAATCAGAGTTAGATATACAAACATTGATTATACACGGTCCCTTGTTGATGTGGTATGCCCCTCCCTTATTTAGCAGTATCCTTCCACTGCCAGTGTCACCCGTCCCCCTAAACAGTTTTCCAGTTAAGCTCATGAGTGAGAACATATGGAACTCTGTTCTTTGTTTCTGTGATAAATCACTGAAAATTACCGACCTCTTATCCAGGAAACGTTCTGC
>NW_006945068.1:0-758 GCF_000164805.1 Carlito syrichta | reverse complement strand
TATCTGTCCAGATCGATAGGCCTATGAACCTATACTTGTCCAATATCAGGATGCGTTGATTACTGTCAACATATAGTAAAGTTTGAAGTCTGGAACACTGATAGCTACTGCTTTGATTCTTTTGATGAGATTCTTTTGGCTATACTTTATTGTTTATAGTTTCATATGAATTCTTTTTTTTTTTTTGAATTAGAGTATCATTCTGCTGCCCAGTCTGGAGTGCAGTAGCTGCTCACTGCCACCGCAGCCTCGACCTGCTGGGCTCCGGCGATCCTTCTGCCTCAACCTTCCCTGTAGCCTGATTCACAGGGATGCACTACCACGCCCTACTCATTTTTTCATTTATTGTAGAGATGATGCCTCGTTGCCCAGGTGAGTCTTGAACCCGTGGGCTCAGGCAGTCCTCTCTCCTCAGTCTCCCAAGGGAGCAGGATTACAGGTTGAGCCATCGATCCCGGCTCATATGAATCCTTAATTGTAATTTCTAGGTCTGAGAAGAATAATGTTCACTTATTGGTTATTTCATTGAATCTGTAGATTGCCTAAAGGTTAATTTTTACATTAAAGATGTAAGCAAGGACAGGGAAAAAAACCTGTCAAATTGTCATTTGTGACATCAACCTCAGAATTTTGACATCAAACAGGGAGGGACCTTGACTACTGAGCAATCCTTAGGCTTCAAGTGTTTGTGTTCAGAGCTCTGCCAAATGCAATAGACATGGTGGATTCATTCCCAAGGAGTGAAGAAAACCATGTTT
>NW_006945067.1:0-827 GCF_000164805.1 Carlito syrichta | reverse complement strand
GGAAAAGTGTGACAACATGCACAAGATTGAAACAGGACACTTATCTATCACCATACACATTAACTCTAAGTGAATCAAAGACCTAAACATAAAACACCAAGATATAATAATCTTAAAAAACGCAGGAGACACCATTAGGGAAACTGGAACCAGAAACGAATTCCTCTTCAGAGCCCTAAACGCCCATGCCTAAAGAAGTAAGTAGGACAAATGGGATCTCATCAAATTAATATACTTCTGCAAAACAAAAGAAACCATCAGAAGATCAGGGATACAGCCAGCAGAATGGGAAAAACGATTCTCCAGCAGTATATCTGTAGAAAGGCATAACATCTAGGATCAACAAGAAAGTCAAACACTTAGAATAATCAGACAATCATTCCCTTTGAAAAGTGCAAAATACGTGATTGGACACTTTTCATAAGAAGAGATACGGGCAGCCAGCAGACACATGAAAATTGTTCAGTCTCACTCATCATCAAAAAAATGCAAATGAAACCCCTTTGAAATACCACATACCCCTTTGTCGACAGGCCATCATTAATAAAGCAAACAATAACCGATGCAGGTAAGGATTTGGGAAGAAATAACTGCTTCTACACTGCATGTGAACTGAAAAGCAGAGCAACATCAATGGAAAACAGTGTAGTGGTTTGTAAAGGGACAAGACATTGACCTAACATGTGACTCAGTAATTCCCCTGTCGAGAATATCCCTGGAGGAACTCAAATCATTTTACCAAAAAAATACTGGCACCCATATGTTTTTTGCAGACCTAATCATGTTAGCAATAAAACATGGTACCAACCATGTTGCCTATCAAAGCG
>NW_006945066.1:0-693 GCF_000164805.1 Carlito syrichta | reverse complement strand
TGTTCAGTAGTCAAGGTCCCTCCCGGTTAATATGTCAAGGTTCTGAGACTGAAGTCATAAATGACAATTTGACATGCTAATTTCTCTGACAATACTTACCTCTTTAATGTAAACATTAGCCTTTTAGTCAATCTACTGATTCAATGAAATAATCATTAAGTGAACATCATTCTTCTCAGACCTGGAAATTATAAAAAATTTCATAGGTTTTGGGCTCGTTGGCTCAGCCTGTAATCCCGCGCATTTGGGAGGTTTAGGTGAGTGGATTGCCTGTGCCCACGTGTTTGAGACCCGCCTTGGCTGTGAGACCACATCTCTACAATAAATCAAAAAATCAGCCGGGCGTGGCAGTGCATGCCTGTCCTTCAGGCTACTTGAAAGGCTGAGGCGGAAGCATTGCCGGAGTCCATCAGGTCAAGCTTGCGGTGGCCGGGAGTGGCCACTGCACTCCATTCTGCGACAGAGTGGGATTCCAAAACACACACACACACATACACACACACACACAAAATAATTCACATGAAACCAAAAACAATCAGGAATAGCCAAATGAATCTTATCAAAAGAAACAAAGCAGGAGCTATCACTGTTCCAGACTTCAAACTTTACTATATGTTTACAGTAATCAACACAGCCTAGTATTCGTACAAGATTAGGTCCATCGGCCAATGGGTCAGGACAAAGAACGAAATT
>NW_006945065.1:0-692 GCF_000164805.1 Carlito syrichta | reverse complement strand
TGGAACTGCGATACCTCCAGCTTTGTTTCTTTTGATAAGATTCTGTTGGCTATTTCATGATTCTTTATGGTGTCATATGAAATGCTTTATTGCAGTTTCCAGGTCTGAGAAGAAATGATGTTAACTTAATGATTATTTTCACTGAATCTGTAGATTGACTAAAAAGTTTAATTTTTACATTAAAAACGTAAGTAAAGTCAGGGAAACAATCATGTCATATTGTCATTTATGACATCAGCCTCAGAACTTTGACATCATAATGGGAGGTACCTTGACTACTAAGCAATCCTTAGGCTTCAAGCACTTGTGTACAGTGCTCTGCCAAATGCGGTAGACATGGTGGATTACATTGCCAATATGTGAAGAGCACCATGTGTTCACATCTATCCAAAAATTTCACCAGAGATAAGTGACCATTCAAGGATCTTCTAAATGAGGTAGTCTATTTTTGTTTTAAAGCAGTGTTTATTGAGAGGACTGAGAAATCCCCAAACTGAGAGGAGATAACAGGGGGTTGCTCAAGAGATAATCTTTTATTAGTATGGTCATGGAGTCAGGTTGAGGCTTGGTTATAGAACAACCAAACAATATTTCAGCACTTTCTTTAGCTTAGAAACTTTTGGACGTTTTTAGTACTGTGCAATAGCGTTTGAGTACTGTTTCATACAGGATTTGAACATTGCTTTTGCTGG
>NW_006945064.1:0-736 GCF_000164805.1 Carlito syrichta | reverse complement strand
CATTTTCAATGTTTAAAAGTATCAGATAAATGAAAAATTTGCTGCAGAGTACAGCAGTATGTCTTAGGTAGAAAAGATACTAGGGGATTCAATGGAAATACTCTTTTAAAAATATAAACTGGGATAAAATATAAAGGGAATGTGATTTTATATTTCCTTCAAATATATAAGAGAAACTTTTTTCTAAGGGTTGCATATCTGTAACATGTAATGAAAATTAACAAGCAGAGAATACCGAGTGGACCAAGAAAATGTACACAAATTTTAAGAATGGAAAAAGTTGTATTAAATTACGATATCATTTTATATTCTAAAATTTTTAAGATTTAGTATGCATGCTGCCTTCTGAATAGCACTTAGGTACATTGAATCTCAAGGTTCAGTTTTCTAAGAATGATATAGTTCTGAAATCTCAACAAGTTTCAATTTAGGCAGAATAAAATTCATAATTTATGTGAGAAACGCTGAAGTTGTGAATTTTGAAGGCAGAATTATACCATGTATACCAATATATTAAAAGGAAAAGGAGTTATCATTGGAGTATTATACAATTCTTAAAAAATCAATCCCTGCATAATGAACATTTCTAGGCCAAACACTGAATTGTAACCATTTTTAATGTATAAAATAAAATAAAATAATAATAAACCATCAAATCAGTTGCATGTTTTACAGCTTTCATTTATTTAATTATTTGATTATATATTTTAATTTTTTTAAACATATGGGGTACAGT
>NW_006945063.1:0-7499 GCF_000164805.1 Carlito syrichta | reverse complement strand
GGGACCCGGGATGATCAATGTTTGTATATATAACACTGAATTGCACCACACATTTTTTAAAAATTAAAATAAATAAATAAATTAATTAATTAATTAATTAATTAAAGCTGTAAAACACGCAACTGACTTTGTTTATTCTATTTTTTAATTTTTTTTTACTTTAAAAATATTTACAATTCAGGGTTGGGTTAATAAATGTTCATTATGCAGGGATTGATTTTTTAAGAATTGTATAATATTCCAGTAATAACTCCCATCCCCTTTAATACGCTGGAATACATGGTATAATTCTGCCTTCAAAATTGACAGCTACAGGGTTTCTCATATAAATTCTGAATGTTTTATTCTGCTTAAATTGAAACTTGTTGAGATTCCAGGTCTATATAATTCTTAGAAAACTAAATCTCCAGATTCAGTATAGCTAGGTGCTATTCGCAAGGCAGAATGCATAATAAATCTTAAAATTTTAGAATGTAAATCAGTATCGTAATTTAATACAGCTTTTTCCATTCTTAAAATTTTTCTTTTTTTTTGAATTGCAGTCTCAATCTGTCACTCAGTCTGGAGTGTATTGGCTGCTCCCGGCATTCACAGCCTCGACCTTCTGGGCTCCAGCGATCCTTCCGCCTCAGCCTTCCAAGTAGCTGGAACTACAGGCGTGTGCTACCACGCCCAGCAAAGTTTTTGATTTATTGTAGAGATGAGGTCTTGCTGCCCAGGCGCTTCTCAACCCCGCCAGCTCAGGCAATCCACTCACCTCAGCCTCACAAAGGTGCGGGATTACAGGCTGAGACACTGACACTGGCTCCATTCTTAAAATCTGTGTACATTTCCTTGGTGCACTCTGTATTTTCTGCTTGTTAATTTTGATTAAATGTTACAGATGGGAAATCCTTAGAGAAAAGTTTCCCTTATATATTTGAAGCAAATATACAATCACATTCCCTTTATATTTTAACCCAATTTATATTTTTAAAAGAGTATTTCCATTGAATCCCCTAGTATTTTCTTTACCTAAGATATAAGGTTGTACTCAGCAAAAAAGTATCCGATTAATCTGATATTTTCAATCACCAAGAATTTAAAATGTGGCAATGAGAAAAAAGAGAATATGGGGCCCAATAAATATATAAACCAAAATAACATGGGAATTCAAAAAGTAGCAAGTAATTGGACTCTACGTTAGTATAAAAATTTAGATAATTGAAAATTCTGGAAAATTGATTATGATCTTAGGAAAAGCAATGTTAAAATCCTGTAGGAAAAACTACTCAAACTCTGTTACACAATACTAAAAACATCCAAAAGTTTCTGAACTAAAGAAAGTGCAAAAGTATTATTTGGTTGTGCTACAACCAAGCTCCAACAGGACTCCGTGATGATAATGATAAAAGACTACATCGTGATCAACCCCGTCACGTCCCCTCCCAGTTTGGGTGTTTCTCAGTCCTCTCAATAAAGACTGCATAAAAAAAAGAAAAAGACTACATCGTTTAGAGGATTCTTTAATTGTCACTTCTCCCTGTAGAAAATTTTGGATAGGTGTGAACACATGCCATCTATACTTCTTGGGAATAAAATCCACCATGTCTACCGCATTTGGCAGAGCACTGTACACAAGTGTTGAAGCCTAAGGATTGCTCAGTATTCAAGGTCCCTCCCATTATGATGTAACAGTTATGAGGCTGTTGTCAAAAATGACAATTTGATATGCTTGTTTCCCTGACTTTATTTACTGCTTTTAATGTAATAATTAGCCTTTTTGTCAATCTACAGATTAAATGAAAAATCATTATGTTAACATCATTCTTCTCGGAACTGTAAATTACAATAAAGTAATCATATGAAACCATAAACAATCATGAATAACCAAAAGAATCTTATAAAAAGAAGAAAAGCAAGAGCTATGGCAGTTCCAGACTTCAAACTTTACTATATGTTTACAGTAATCAAAACAGCCTAGTATTGGTTCAAGAATAGGTACATAGCCCAATGGATCAGGACAGAGAATGAAATCCTCAAATTCTCAACGAACTCATCTTTGAAAAAACGTCCAAGATCCACTGGTTAATGGAGAACATATTCAGTAAATTGTGCTGGGAAAAGACTGACAACATGCACAATATAGAAACAGGAATCCTGTCTATCACCATATACATTAACTCTAAATGGATCAAAGAACTAAACGTAAAATACCAAATTATAATAATCTTAGAAAATGCAGGAGACACCATTAAGGAAACTGGAACCGGAAACCAATTCCTCTTCAGAGCCCTAAATACCCGTGCCTTAAAAATTAAGTTAGACAAGGGGGATCTCATCAAATAATATACTTCTGCAAAACAAAAGAAACCATCAGAAGGTCAGGGATACTGCCAACAGAATGGGAAAAACGATTCTCCACCTATATATCTGTAAAGAGGCATAACATTTAGGATCCACAAGAAACTCAAACACTCAGAAAAATCAGACAAATATTCCCTTTGAAAAGTGTGCAAAATACGTGATTGTAAACTTTACAAAAGAAGAGATACAGGCAGCCAGCAGACCCATGAAAATTTCTCAGCGTCACTCATCAAGAAATGCAAATGAAACCACTTTCAAATACCACATACCGCCTGTAAGACTGGTCATCATTAATAAAACAAACCATAACAGTTGCAGTTCCGTATTTGGAAGAAATAAATGCTTCTACACTGCATGTGGACTGAAAAGTAGAGCATCATCTTTGGAAAACAGTGTGGTGGTTTGTAGAGGGACAATATCTTGACCTACTATGTGACACAGTAATTCCTCTGTCGTGAATATACCTGGAGGAACACAAATCCTTTTACCAAAAAGATACCTGCACCAGTATGTTTTTTGCAGCTCCAATCACAATTGCAATAAAACATGGTACCAACCATGTTTCCCATCAAACTGGAATGTATAAAATAAATGAGGTATATCCACAGTGGAATATTATGCAGCCATAAAAAAGTACAGATATAAGGATTTTGCAGACCGTTTGATGGATATGAGGTAGGTCATTTTCAGTGATTTATCACAGAAACAAAAACAGAGTTCCATATGTTTCTCACTCATGAGAGGATCTTGATCACTTATAGTTCTGTAAGAAAGTGATTGGCAATACTGGAAAACTGTTTAGGTGGAGGGGTTAGATTGACAGTGGAAGGATACTGATAAGGAAGGGAGGGGCATAACTCATCTACCAGGGATCCAGCAAAATCAATGTTTGTATATTTAACTCTGAATTGTACCCCACATTTATAAAAACATTAACATAAATAATTAAATAAAAAATTAACTAAATGCAAGCTGTAAAATATGCAACTTACTTTATTTGTTGTTAAATAAATATTTTCTTTTCTAGTGTTAAAATGGTTACAATTCAGGGTTGGGCCTAAAAATGTTCATTATGCAGGGATTCATTTTTTAAAATTGTATAATACTTCAATGATAACTCCTTTTCCCTTTAATACGTTGGAATACATGGTATAATTCTGCCTTCAAAACTGACAAGTACTGTGTTTCTCACATAAATTCTGAATGTTTTATTCTGCCTAAATTGAAACTTGTTAAGATTCCAGATCCATATCATTCTTAGAAAACTGAACCTTGAGATTCAGTGTACCGAATTGCTATTCAGAATGCAGAATGCATAATAAATCATAAAATTTTTTGAAAATAAAACAGCATCATATTTTAATACAACTTTTTTCATTCTTAAAACTTTTGTGCAATTTCTTGGTGCACTCTGTATTTTCTTCTTGTTAATTTTGATTAAATGTTACAGATGTGCAATCCTTAGAGAAAAGATTCCCTTATATATTTGAAGGAAATATAAAATCACATTCACATTATATTTTAACCCAATTTATATTTTTACAAGAGTATTTCCATTGAATCACCTAGTATTTTCTCTACCTAGGACATAATGCTATACTCTGCAACAAACTATCCGATTAATCTAATAGTTTAAATCACAAAGCATTTAAAATCAGGCACACAGAGAAAAGAGAATTTGGTGCCCATTATACTTAAACCAAAATAACATGGAGATTTACAAAGTAGTAAGTATTTGGGTTCCTCCTTAGAATAAAAATTTACATGATTGAAAATTTTGGAAAATTGACGATGATCTTAGCTAAAGCAATGTTCAAATTCTGTTAGATAATCGACTCAAAGGCTGTTACATAATATTAAAAACATCCAAAAATTCCTAATCTAAAGAAAGTTGTATAATAGTATGTGGTTGTTCTATAACCAAGCTCCAACATGATTCAGTGATAATAATAATGAAACACTACCTCGTGAGCAACCCCTTCTTGTCCCCTCCCAGGGTAGAGTTTCTATGTCTCCTCAGTAAATACGAATTTACAAAAAAAAAAAAAAAAAATACCCCGCTTAGTGGATTCTTCAATGGTCACTTATCCCTGGAGAAGATTTTGTGTAGGTGTGAACACATGGTTTTCTCCACTTCTTGGGAATGAAATACACCATGTCTACCGCATTTGGCAGAGCACTGTACACAAGCCCTTGAAGACTAAGAATTGCTCAGTAGTCATGGCCCCTCCCATTATGATGTCAAGTTCTGAGGCTGATGTCATAAATGACAATTTGATATGCTTGTTTCTGTGATTTTACTTACCTTTTTTAATGTAAAAATTAGCCTTTTAGTCAATCTACATATTCAATGAAATAGCAATTAATTTAATATCATTCCTCTTAGACCTGGAAATTGCAATAAGGAATTCTTAAGAAACCATAAACAATCAAGAATAGCCAAAGGAGTCTTATCAAAGGAAACAAAGCAGGTGGTATCGCAGTTCCAGATTACAAACCCTACTATACATTTACAGTAATCAACACAGCCTGGTATTGTTACAAGAATAGGTCCATAGGCCAATGGATCAGGACAGAGAACGAAATCCTCAAATTCTCAACCAACTCATCTTTGAAAAAACCTCCAAGACCCACTGGTTAATGGAGAACATATTCAGTAAATGGTGCAGGGAAAAGGCTGACAACATGCACAAGATTGAAACAGGACCCATATATATCACCATACACATGAACTCTAAATGGATCAAAGACCTAAATGTAAAACACCAAATTATAATAATCTTACAAAACGCAGGAGATGCCATTAGGGAAACTGGAACCAGAAACTACTTCCTCTTCAGAGCCCTAAATACTCATGCCTTAGGAGTAAGTTAGATAAGTGGAACCTCATCAAATTAATATACTTCTGCAAAACAAAAGAAACCATCAGAAGAGCAGGGATACAGCCAATAGAATGGGGAAAACGATTTTCCACTTATATATCTTTAAAAAGGCATAACATCTACGATCTACAAGAAATCATAACACTCAGAAAAGTCAGACAAACTTTCCCTTTGAAAAGTGTGTAAAATACGTGATTGGACAATATTCATAAGAAGAGATACGGGCAGCCAGAAGACACAGGAAAATTGCTCAGCCTCACTCTTCATCAAAGAAATGCAAATGAAACCATTTTGAAATGCCACATGCCCCCTGTAAGACTGGCCATCGTTTATAAAACAAACAATAACAGATGCAGTTAAGGATTTGGGAAGACATAAAGACTTCTACACTGCATGTGGAATGAAAAGTAGAGCAACACCTTTGGAAAACAATGTGGGTTTGTAAAGGGACAAGATATTGACCTACCATGTGATTCAGCATTTCCCCGTCGAGAATATACCTGGATGAACTCAAATCATTTTACCATAAAGATACCTGCAGGAGTAAGTTTTTTGCATGTCAAATCACATTTGCAATAAAACATGGTATGAGCCATGTTGCCCATCAAAGCTGGAAAGGATAAAACATATTTGGTATATACTCAGTAGAATAGTATGTAGCCATAATAAAGGAGAGATAGAAGGATTTTGCAGAATGTTTGACGGATATGAGGTAGGTCAGTTTCACTACTTTATCACAGAAACAAAGAACAGAGTTCCATATGTTCTCACTCATGAGTTGAACTTGATCACTCATAGGGCTGTAAGCACGTGATTGGCTGTCGTGGAAAACTGTTTAGGGGGAGGGGTGAGATTGGCAGTGGAGGGATACATCCAAAGAAGGGAGGGGCCTACCTCATCAACCAGGGACACTGCATACTTAATGTTTATATTTCTAAATAAGAATTGCACCCCACATTTTTTAAAAAATTAAAATAAATTGTTAAGTAAATAAATAAAGGAAAGATATAAAACATGCAACTGATGTTATTTGTTTATTCTAATTTTTTTTTACTTTAAAAATGGTTACAATTCAGAGTTGGGCCTAGAAATGTTCATTATGCAGGGATTGATTTTTTAAGAATTGTAGAATACAATAACAGACACAGGTAAGGAATTGGGAAGAAAGAAATGCTTCTACACTGCATGTGGACTGAAACATAGAGCGATATTTTGGAAAACAGTGTGGTGGTTTGTAAAGGGACAAGATATTGACCTACCATGTGACTCAGTAATTCCTCTGTCAAGAATATACCTGGATTAACTCGACTCATTTTACCAAAAAGATACCTGCAGAAGTATGTTTTTTACAGCTGTAATCACAATTGCAAAAATATGTTACCAACCCTGTTGCCCATCAAAGTTGGAATAGATAAAATAAATGTGGTATATACACAGTGGAATATCAGGCAGCCATTAAAAAAGGAGAGATAAGCCAGGCTCGGTGACTCAGCCTGTAATCACGGGCCTTTCAGAGGCTGAGGTGAGTGGATTGCCCAAGCCCACGGGTTCGAGACCCGCCTGGGCAGGCGAGACCTCATCTCTACAATAAAATCATATAACTAGCTGTGTGTGCAACTTGGAAGGGTGAGGTGGAGCTCAGCAGGTCAAGGTTGCGGTGGCCAGAAGCGGCCACTGCACTCCAGTCTGGGCGACAGAGTGAGACTCCAACGCAAAAAAAAAAAAAGGAGAAATATAAGGATTTTGCAGAACGTTTGATGGATATGTGGTAAGTCATTTTCAGTGATTTATCACAGAAACAAAGAACAGAGTTCCATATGTTCTCACTCATTAGCTGAACTTGATCACTTATACTTTTGTAAGAAAATGATTGGTAGTCGTGGAAAACTGTTTAGGGGGAGGGATGAGATTGGCAGTGGAGGGATATGGCTAAGGAAGCGAGGGGAAAACCTCATCAATGTTTGTATATCTAACTCTGAATTGTTCCCTACATTTAAAAAAAAATAAAACATATAAATAAATACATGAAAGCTGTAAAACACACAACTGGCTTCATTGAGTTATCCTATTTTTTATTTTTTATCTTTACTTTTGCAATGGTGACAATTCAGGGTTGTGCCTAGAAATGTTCATTATGCAGGGAAAGATTTTTTTTAAGTGCATAATACTCCAATGATAACCCCTTTTCCTTTTAATACGTTAGTATACATGGTAAAATTCTGCCTTCAAAATTGACAACTACAGTGTTTCTCACAATAATTCTGAATGTTT
>NW_006945062.1:0-837 GCF_000164805.1 Carlito syrichta | reverse complement strand
AATGTGGTATATACACCAGTGGAATATTATGCAGCCATAAAAATGGACAGATAGAAGGATTTGCAGAACATTGATGGATAAGAGGTAAATCATTTTTCAGTGATGTATCACAGAAACAAAGAACAGAGTTCCATATGTTCTCACACATTAGCTGAAATTGAACACTTATAGTGCGGTAAGAAAGAGATTGGCAGTCGTGGAACACTGTTTAGGGGGAGGGGAGAGATTGGCATTGGAGGGATACTCCTAAGGAAGGGAGGGGCATACCTCATAAACCAGGGACCCTACATAATCAAGGTTTGTGTATGTAACTCTGAATTATCCCCACATTTTGTAAAAAATTAAAATAAATAAATAAATGAAAGCTCTAAAACATGCAACTTACTTCATTTGTTTATTCTACACTTTTAACTTTAAAAAAGTTTATAATTAAGAATTATGTATAGAAATGTTCATTATGCAGGGATTGATTTATTAAGAAGTGTATAATACTCTAAGATAACTCCTTTTCCTTTTAATACGCTAGTATACAAGGTATAATTCTGCCTTCAAAATTGAGAATTACAGTGTTTCTCATATAAATTCTGCATGTTTTATACTGCATAAATTGAAACTTTTTGAGATTCCAGATCTATATCATTCATAAATGGTTGATCCTTGAGATTCAGTGTACTAAGTGCTCTTCAGAAGACATAATGCATAATAAATATCAAAAATTTTAGAAAATAAACCAGTATCGCAATTTAATACAGCTTTTTCCATTCTTAACATTTGTTTACATTTTCTTGGTGCTTTGTTAACTTTGATTAAATGTTACAGATGTGCAATCCTTGAGAA
>NW_006945061.1:0-4105 GCF_000164805.1 Carlito syrichta | reverse complement strand
AGCGCCTGCGCTTTGCGGTCTTCACCGACGCTTTCACGCACTCAGCTTCTGCTGTCTTTCGTCGTGCTCTGCTGCACGTACCTCAAGATGCTCAAGGCGGCCCGCTTTCACTGCAAGCGCATCGATGTGATCACCATGCAGACGCTCGTGCTGCTAGTGGACATCCACCTCAGGTGAGGGTGCGCCAGGTGAGGGCTCCGGCCACGGCGCAGGGGACTTGGTGGGAGCGAGGTCCCCGGCCTCAGAGCCCCTCTTTCTCCTGGGCAAACGGGAGTGAGGAGAGTGACCAAGACTGTGGGGCTTAAGCAGGTGCTCAGAGCACCAACAACCTGGGGCCGCAAAAGTACGTGAGTGAACCCATTTATACTTCCGTTTTTGAGGCATCAGGGTAGAAATCACAGCGTCAGAACTTTAATGGGCTTCCTTACACTCGGTTATCGTTTTCACTTTAAATGGCACATGGGAAGGCTGCGGTCTTTGTTCTCTGTTTAAGACATTTAAAAGATTTGAATCAGGCCCCTGAGAGGGTGGCCTACGTGCTCAGGAAGCTCCTTACCAAGCTCTTCAAACGGAAGCGTGGGTCTTGCCTCTCTCGGGTGTCTGGGCTGCCTCTGTCTCTCGACTCTGTACACGTGTGAAAGCTTATGGAATTGGGCTTCATCTTCCCTTGTGGTGGGCTTGGAGGGGTGGGGTGGGGGGCTCTTCCTGTCCTCCCCAGAATGTATGTCCAGTGTCTCCTGGACTTGGTGCCTGGAGGCGCCTACAGAAGAAGTGTCACCTGAGCTCCTGGAACTGAGCCTGCTCCTATCCCATCCCCTCGCTAGCTGCTGTTTCTGAGAAAGGCAGATGGAGGCGGGCAAGTGTGAGTACCCGCTGGGAACCCCTGCCACCCCCGGGAGCCTCTGAGCTAGAGAAGGAGGAACTCTCAGCTGAGCTGTTCTGAGCTCACCTCGGCTTTCCCCATGAGAATAGGAAAGTGAGGAGGGAAACAGCTGGCAGTGCCTCTGTGAATTCCATTGTTTTCTATTCTGTGGTCGCAAGAAAAGGCAGGCTGTGTTGCTTGGGGCCCTAGATAAGGAGGCACTGGTGTCCAGGTGGTGTGTAAGTGAGGCAAACAGCACCACCATGGGGGAGACTATGAGTGGAACCCTGGGAGCCCAGCGGTTCCTTGGGAAAGAGGAAGGAGCTTGCTCCCTAGGGTATGTGTGTCATATGCCAGGGAGGAAGGGGACAGACTAGAGTTGTTGGTCTGAGCAAGGGTTTCTTCAGTTCTGGGCTCTTCCTACCCATGAGCAATAACATGCAGTCCTTGACATTCACCAGCACACAGAAGGGCATGTGTGTGTGTGTGTCCATTGTCTTCCTTGGCACTGCCATTTGTGGTTATACACGTCACCAACCTTCTAGCCATAGACTCTCCCTGCAGAATCATGAACAAAATGTGCATGGAATGATTGCAAGCACATAGATGTCAGGGCGTGTAAATGTGGGAGCTCCACACACACTTTCCCATGTGTCCACACATAAACTGCATGTGTACCAGACAGCCATGTGTATGCAGGTCACAGGTGTGACATGCGTGCACTTTGTCATAAAGACATGCAGTGTCTCTCACTGCCCACATGTGTGCATGGTTTAGTGTCTATGAAAGAGATATTTGCAGCCACAATGGCAGAGCTGTTTCTCTTCCTAGTACCCAGAAGTGGGAGGATCTCTCTTCAGAAGATGCATCCCTAGGACTTGGGCTGGGACTGGTCCTAGAAGATGCAGAACAATGTCATTTAACTCATGGGACTTCAGTGACTTTCACTATGAGTCTAACAGTGGGGAAAGGTAGAGCTGGGAATGGAATCAGTTATTATTTAGATGAGTACAAACCCCTTCCTTGCTCTTCTTCCAGCTTTCAGATGCGGGGTGGGCTCCTTTTCAGCCCGATTAAGGTGTAGACCTGGCTCCACTCCTGCAAATCTCTCTGACTGACTCCAGGCAAGACACTGAAAAGAGAGTCCTGGGGTCTCAGGAGCAGAGGCAGCCACTCTACTTGTCTCCTGTCTCTCCCTCTTCCCCCTTCTTGTCTGGGGGGACGTTGACCTCTTCTCAGCTCCAAGCTGCTTTGAGGATCCCCTGCTCCCAGTGCCTTGGGGCCTTCCAGGCCCAGTCTCCTTGGAGAGAGGAAGGGCTCTGGAACAGGAATAGTTCTGATAGGTCCCCTGGCCTAGAGCTCCCTGAGGTCATGGGATAGTGATGGATGGGAGAGTACCGCCCCTTCAGTGAACACAGACTTGTCTTTCTCTGAGGAGTTGGCCTCTGCAGGGTGAGGGGGAAGATGACACACACAGAAGGGGACAGCCAGTCCACAGGCTTCTATCTTGGCAGCTCCAAGCTACTTCTCTCACAAATGAGAAACTACACAGCCAGCTTGGAGGCTGCCCTGGGCATGCCCTGTCTCAGGTACTAAGCCTCCTGTACTAGGCTGAGAGCTGGTGGGACCTGGGAGTGCCAGTCCCGGTGCACAAGGACCTGGCTTCTCCCTCTGGACAGCCAGAACAGCAGGTGGAGTCTTTGCTCACTGGAAGTTTTATCAGCTGCCACACTGATAGCCTCCTGGGACTTAATTAAAAGGGAGCCCTTTTGAGGACACAGTGTGGCATTTGCCAGGAAGCTTTCTTGTGGTGTATACACTTTTCCTGCAGGGTGTTTAAAATGACACGTGGCAGGCCGTCACACCTCTTTGCTTTAGCCACCTCCCAAACATGAAGGACCTTCTCTTTTTCAGTAAATCTGAGACCCCAAGGAGTGCTCTCCACTCCTGCCTTTCTGTGTTGATTTCTTGATTCCTACCTTTCTGGAGCAGTTTGAAGTTTCCAATACTTATTACACACCTAGTTCTCCGTCTCCTCAGTGCACACTGCTCATTGTCACAGCTCAGTTTTCCCAAACCACAGCTTGGGACCAGTTATAGCTAGACCCTCTCCCTAGTGCTGCTGGGAGTGGCAGAGCAATGGGCACTGGGGCAAGGATGCAGAGGCCCAGTTTAGCTTAAGGTCACTGCTTGAGTTGGAGATTTAACAGAAGCTGATTACTGATGAAGAGGACTCAATGGAGGACCAGCACCCAATCTTTTCTGAGGATCCCTAGGGATCCGCTGGGCCTCCAGAATGTCCATGACATCTTGTTAGCAGTGTCTGCAGATGTTGACTGGGAGCTCATTATGGAGGGTGTGGGAATTGTGGAGTAGACGAGAGTCTCACTGTGCCCTTGAAGTTTACAGACGAGGAAATTGGGAGACCCACAAAAGAGAGGCACCAGCCTAATTTAACATATCTAGAAAATAATTCGAACCAAGCCTCATACTCAGGCCTCCCCTAAGATTTACAGATGGGTGATAATGCAAATGGAGGCTCATGAACTGTATATAGAGATATTTAGAAGTTTTCCATTACGTTCACACACTTAAATGTGTTCTGCCCTCCTTCCTTGACAAATATATCTATATAATGACCTTCAAGGCTAGGTTCAAGCTTAGAATTCTCAGACTCCGTGAGGTCATCCTCACACGTGCTGGGGAGAGCCGAGGTGACCCACCTGCCTTCACCCTCAACCCTGGATCTTCCCAGCACCACAAGGGGCCTTCTTTGCATGAGATGCACATTGAAGGTTGTGCAGCCACACTCCATGCACTTGTTTCTTGCAAATGCCACCCCTCAGGCCTCTAGCAGAGCACACAGGTGGCATAGTCCACCCTCAGGAGGATGGGACCCAGGGAGATGGCAGCGCACATCTTGGAAGCAGGACAAAGGCATTTGGGCAAAGAATCCCTTGTTCCTGGCACATAGAGCTTGGTCTAGAGTGGGAGGTGATGACTCTGGGTGGACATGTCTCCTTAGCCTTATGAAATCTTCATTTTGTGGGGAGAGGTGTGGGCCCTTAATGTGAAGGGCCCAGGGTAGGAATCCCTCAGGCTGGATTTGAGGACAGGACTGTTCACACTAATGTTATGACCCAAAATTCAAGCCTCTTTCCCACTATTGGTCAGCTGATTTCCTTGCCTTAAAAGCCAGAAACAAATCCCAGTCACTCCCTGAGGACGCAGAGTGGGCTCTGG
>NW_006945060.1:0-797 GCF_000164805.1 Carlito syrichta | reverse complement strand
CAAGAATCCTCTAAATGAAGTAGTCTTTTTTTAAGTAGTCTGTATTTAGAAGATCGAGATACTCCCAAACTGGAAGGGGGCTTGAGTGGGTTGACCACGAGGTAGTCTTTTATTATTATGGTCATGGAGTCCTGTAGGAGCTTGGTTATAGTACAACCAGATAATTTTTTAGCACTTTCTTTAGTTTAGAAACTTTGGGATATTTTTAGTATTGTGTTGCTGCCTTTGATCAGCTTTTCCTACAGGATATGAACATTGCTTTTTCTAAGATCATAATCAATTTTCCAGAATATTCAATTATCTAAAATTTTATACTAATGCAGAGCCCAAATACTTACTACTTTGTAAGTCTCCATGTAATTTTGTTTTATATATATTGGGCTCCAAATTCACTTTTCTCTGTGTTCCTCATTTTAAATGTTTGATGATTAAAAGTATCACATTAATTGGATACTTAGTTGCAGAGTACAACATTATATCTTAGGTAGACAAAATATTAGGGGATTCCAAGGAAATACACTTTTAAAAATATAAATTGAGTTAAAATATAAAGGGAATGTGATTTTACATTTCCTCCAAATATATAAGGGAAACTTTTCTCTAAGGATTGCTTATCCAACATTAATCAAAATTAACAAGCAGAAAATACAGAGTGCACCAAGAAAATGTATACAAATTTTAAGAATGGAAAAGCTGTATTAAATTAAGATAATGCTTTTTTTCTAAAACTTTTAAGATTTATTATGCATTCTACCTCTTTATATCACTTAGGTACATTGAATTTCAAGGTTCAGTTT
>NW_006945059.1:0-7533 GCF_000164805.1 Carlito syrichta | reverse complement strand
TTCGGACCTTGACTACTGAGCAATCGTTAGACTTCAAGGGCTTGTGTATGGTGCTTTGCCAAATACGGTAGACATGGTGGACTTCATTCCGAAGAAGTGAAGAAAACCACTTTTTCACACCTATCCAAAAACTTATCCAGGGATAAGTGACCATTCAAGAATCTACTAAATGAGGTAGTCTTTTTATTGTAAAGCAGTATTTATTGAGAGGACAGAGAAACTCCCACACTGGGAGGGGACCTGAGGGGGTTGCCCACTATGTAGTCTTTTAGTATTATTGTCACCTAATTGTGCTGTTGTTTGGTTATAGTAAAACCCCATACTATTTTAGCACTTTCTTTAGTTTAGAAACTTTGGGGTTTTTTTTCAGTATTATGTAACAGTCTTTGAGCCATTTTTCTAACATGATATGAACAACGCTTTAGCTAAGATCATCGTCAATTTTCCAGAATTTTCAATTATCTAAATTTTTATACTAATGAGGATCCAAGATTGTTACTACTTTGTAAATCTCCATGTTATTTTGGTCCATGGATATTGGGCCCCAAATTCTCTTTTTTCTGTGTGCCTGATTTTAAATGCTTGGTGATTAAAAGAATCAGATTAATCGGATATTTTTTGCAGAGTACAGAATTATGTCTTAGGTAGAGAAAATACTAGGGGATTCAATGGAAATACTCTTTTAAAAATCTAAATTGGGTTCTCTCAATCTCTCTTTCTCTCTCTCTCTGTCACTCTCTCCCTCTCTGCAGCTCTCTCCCCGCCTCTCTCCCACATCCTCTCTCTCTTTTACTCTCTCATTCTCTCTCTCTTTTCTTTTTTCCCATTACAGATCCCCTCTGTAACAGCTGCTTTAATAAATCTCTTGGTCCTGAAAAAAAAAAAGTAAATTGGGTTAAAATATGAAGGAAATGTGATTTTATATATCTCAAATAGATAAGGGAAACTTTCCTCTAAGGATTGCACATCTGTAACATTTAACCAAAATTAACAAGCAGAAAATACACAGTGCACCAAGAAAATGTACACACATTTTAAGAATGAATAAAGCTGTGTTAAATTGCGATGCTGTTTTATTTTCTAAAATGTTTGAGATTTATTATGCATTCTCTTTCTGAACAGCACTTAGGTACACTGAATCTCACGGTTCGGTTATCTACGAATGTTATAAATCTGGTAATTCAATAAGTTTCAATCCAGGCAGAATAAAACTTTCAGAATTTATGTGAGAATCACTGTAGCTGTCAGTTTTGAAGGCAGAATTATACCATGTATTCAAATGTATTAAAAGGAAAAGGAGTTATCTTTGGAGTATTATACACTATTTAAAAAGACAATACCTGCTTAATGAACCTTTCTAGGCCCAACCCTGAATTGTAAATTTTTAAGTAAAAAAAGAATAAAAAATAGAATAAAGAAATAAACTCAGTTGCATGTATTACAGCTTTCATTTAACTATTTATTTATTTATTTATTTTAATTTTTTAAAAAATGTGGGGTGTAATTCAGAGTTAGATATACAAACATTGATATTGCAGTGTCCCTGGTTGATGAGGTATGCCCCTCGCTTCCGTAGCAGTATCTCTCCACTGCCAATCTCACCCTTCTCCCTGAACAGTTTTCCACGACTACCAATCACTTTCTTACAACACTTAAAGTGATCAAGCTCAGCTCATGAGTGAGAACATACGGAACTCTGTTCTTTGTTTCTGTGTTAAATCACTGAAAATGACCTACCTCATATCCATCAAACTTTCTCCAAAATCCTTAAATCTATTCTTTTTTATGGCTTCATAATATTCCACTGTGTATATACCACATTTATTTTAGCCATTCCAGCTTTGATGGGCAATAGAGTTGGTAACATGTTTCTTGCACCTGTGATTAGAGCTGCAACAAACATACTTGTGCAGGTATCTTTTCGGTAAAATGATTTGAGTTCTTCCAGGTATATTCTTTACAGGGGAATTACTGACTCACATGGTATGTCAATATCTTGTCCCATTAGAAACCTCCACACACTTTTCCAAAGATGTTGCTCTACTTTTCAGTCCACATGCAGTGTAGAAGCCTTTATTTTTTTCCCAAATCCTTACCCGCCTCTGTTATTGTTTGTTTTATTAATGATTGCCAGTCTTACAAGGGGTATGTGGTATTTCAAAGTGGTCTCATTTGCATTTCTTTGATGATGAGTGATGCTGAGCAATTTTCATGTGTCTGCTGGTTGACCGTATCTCTTCTTATGAAAAGTGTCTAATCACGTATTTTCACACTTTTCAAAGGAAATGTTTGTCTGATTTTTCTGAGTGTTTGAATTTCTTGTAGATCCTAGATATTATTCTTTATTGCAGACATATTGTTGAAGAATCGTTTTTCCCATTATGTTGGGTCTATCCCTGCGAATCTGATGGTTTCTTTTGTTTTGCAGATGAAAATTAATTTGATGAAATCCCACTTGTCTAATTTACTTTTTAAGGCATGGGTATTTAGGGTTCTGAAGAGGAATTAATTTCCGGTTCCAGTTTCCATAATGGTGTCTCCTGTGTTTTCTAAGATTATTATAATTTGGTGTTTTACATTTAGGTCTTTGATCCATTTAGAGGTAATGTGTATGTTGATAGTTATGGGTCCTGTTTAAACCTTGTGCATGTGTTCAGCTTTTTCCCAGCCCCTATAATGAATATGTTCTCCATGACCCAGTGGATATTGGAGGATTTTTCCAAGATGAGTTGGTTGAGAATTTGAATATTTCATTCTGTGTCCTGATCCATTGGCCTATGGACCTATTCTTGTACCAATACCAGGCTGTGTTGATTACTGTAAACATATAGTAAAGTTTGAAGTCTGGAACAGTGATAGCTCCTGCTTTGTTTATTTTGATAAGATTCTTTTGGCTATTCTTGATTGTTTAAGGTTTCATATGAGTTCTTATTTTTTATTTTTACTTTTTGAGTTGTAGTCTCATTCTGTTGCCTAGTCTGGAGTGCAGTAGCCGCTCATGGCCACCACATCCTCGACCTGCTGGGCTCTGGCGATCTTTCTGCCTCAGCCATCCAAGTAGACTAATTTACAGGCATGTGCTACCACGCCAGACTGATTTTTTCATTTATTGTAGAGATGATGTCTCGCTGCCCAGGCAGGTCTCGGCCCAGCGGGCTCAGGCAATCCACTCAACTCATCCTCCCAAAGACCCGGGATTACATACTGAGCCATGGAGACCTGTTTATGTGAATTTTTAATTGCAATTTCCAATTCTGAGATGAATGATGTTCACTAAATGGTTATTTCATTGAATGTGTAGTTTTCCTAAAGGGTAATTTTTGCATTAAAGAGGTAAGCAAAGTCAGGGAAACAAGCATGTCAAATTGTCATTTATGACATCAGCCTCAGAACTTTGACATCATACTGGGAAGGACTTTGACTACTGAGTAATCCTTAGGCTTCAAGTTCTTGTGTACAGTGCTCTGCTAAATGTGGTAAAAATCGTGGATTTCATTCCCAAGAAGTAAAGAAAACCATGTTTTCACACCTATCATAAAACATCTCCAGGGATAAGTGACCACTAAAGAATCCACTAAAAGAGGTAGTCTTTTTTTTTGCAAAGCAGTATTTATTGATAGGACAGAGAAACTCCCACACTGTTAGGGGACCTGAGGGGGTTGCCTACGAGGTAGTCTTTCATAATTGTTGTCACCGAATCCTGTTGGAGTTTGTTTATAGCCAACCACATACTATTTTAACACTTACTTTAGTTTAGAAACTTTTTGTTTCTTTCAGTATTATATAACTGCCCTTGAGCCATTTTTCTAACAGGATATGAACATCGCTTTAGCTAAGATCATCGTCAATTTCCAGAATTTTCAATTATCTAAATTTTTATACTAATGAGGAGTCGAAATTGTTACAACTTTGTAAATCTCCTTGTTATTTTGGTTCATGGATATTGGGCCACAAATTCTCTTTTTCTGTGTGCCTGATTTTAAATGCTTGATGATTATAAGTATCAGGTTAATCGGAATTTTTTTGCAAACTACTGTATTATGGCTTAGGTAGAGAAAATACTAGGGAGTTCAATGGAAATACTCTTTTAAAAATATAAATTGGGTTAAAATATGACGGGGATGTGATTTTATATATCATTCAAATAGATAAGGGAAACTTTTCTCTAAGGATTGGACATCTGTATCATTTAATCAAAATTAACAAGCAGAAAATACAGAGTGCATCAAGAAAATGTACACAAATTTTAAGAATGAATGAAGCTGTATTATATTACGATGCTGTTTTATTTTCTAAAATGTTTAAGGTTTATTATGCACTCAGCTACTGAATAGCACTTAGGTACACTGTATCTCAAGGTTCAGTTATCTACGAATGTTATAGATCTGGAATTTCAACAAGTTTCAATTCAGGCAGAATAAAACATGCAGAATTTATGTGAGAATCACTGTAGGTGTGAATTTTGGAGGCAGAATTATGTATTCTAATGTATTCTAATGTATTAAAAGGAAAAAGAGTTATCTTTGGAGTATTACACACTACTTAAAAAAACAATACCTGCTTAATGAACATTTCAAGGCCCAACTCTGAATTGTAGCCATTTATACAGTAAAAAAAAAAATAGAATAAACAAATGAAGTCAGTTGCATGTTTTGCAGCTTTCATTTATTTATTTATTTATTTATTATTTTAATTTTTTAGAAAATGTGTGGTGTATTCAGAGTTAGATATACGAACATTGATTATGCAGGGTCCCTGGTTGAAGAGGTATGCCCCTTGCTTCCTTAGCATTATCCCTCCACTGCCAATTTCATGCCTCCCCTTAAACAGTTTTCCACAACTGCCAATCACTTTCTTACTGCACTCAAAGTTATCAAGTTCAGCTCATGAGTGAGAACATATGGAACTCCGTTGTTTCCGTGATAAATCAGTGAAAATGACCTACCTCATATGCATCAAACGTTCTGCTAAATCCTTATATCTGTCCTTTTTTATGGCTGCATAATATTCCACAGTGTATATATCACATTTATTTTATCCATTCCAGCTTTGATGGGCAACAGTGTTGGTAACGTTTTTTGCAATTGTGATTAGAGCTGCAAAAAACATACTTTTGCAGGTATCTTTTCCATAAAATGATTTGAGTTCCTCCAGGTATATTTTCTACAGAGGAATTAGTGACTCACATGGTAGGTCAATATCTTGTCACTATAGGAACCTCCACACACTTTTCCAAAGATGTTGCTCTACTTTTCAGTCTCCATGCAGTGTAGAAGCATTTATTTTTTCTCAAATCCTTACCCGCTTCTGTTATTGTTTCTTTTATTAATGATTGCCAGTCTTACAGGAGGTATGTGGCATTTCAAAGTGGTCTCATTCGCATTTCTTTGATGATGAGTGAGACTGAGCAATTTTCATGAGTCTGCTGTCTGCCCATATCTCTTCATATGAAAAGTGTCTAATCACATATTTTGCACACTTTTCAAAGGGAATGTTTGTCTGATTTTTCTGAGTGTTTGAATTTCTTGTAGATCCTAGATGTTATGCTTTTTTACAGATATATAGTTGGAAAATCGTTTTTCCCATTCTTTTAGTTGTATCCCTGTGCTTCTGATGATTTATTTTGTTTTGCAGATTAATATTAATTTGATGAGATCCCACTTGTCCACATTAATTTTTACGGCATACGTTTTAGGGTTCTGAAGAGGAATTAGTTTCCGGTTCCAGTTCCCATAATACTGTATCCTGTGTTTTCTAAGATTATTATAATTTGGTGTGTTACGTTTAGGTCTTTTATCCATTTACAGTTAATGTGTATGGTGATAGTTAGGGGTCCTGTTTCAACCTTGTGCATGTGTTCAATCATTTCCCAGCACCATTTTCTGAATATGTTCTCCATTACCCAGTAGATCTCCAAGGTTTTTTCCAAGATGAGTTGGTTGAGAATTTGAGTATTTCATTCTCTGTCCTGAATCATTGGCCTATGGACCTATTCTTATATCAATACCAGGTTGTGTTGGTTACTTTAAACATA
The DNA here is from genome assembly GCF_000164805.1 of Carlito syrichta. Taxonomy (NCBI): domain Eukaryota; kingdom Metazoa; phylum Chordata; class Mammalia; order Primates; family Tarsiidae; genus Carlito; species Carlito syrichta. The sequence goes on along the minus strand of NW_006945059.1, from coordinate 1,499 downwards.
TAGTAAAGTTTGAAGTCTGGAACAGTGATAGCCCCTGCTTTGTTTCTTTTGATAAGATTTCTCTGCCTATTCATGATTGTTTATGGTTTCACATGAATTCTTTTTCTTTCTTTATTTTTTTTTTGAGTTGGAGTCTCACTCTGTCGCCCAGACTGGAGTGCAGTGGCCATTCTCGGCCACTGAAGCCTCAACCTGTTGGGCTCCAGCCATCCTTCAACCTCTGCCTTCCAATTAGCCTGAGTGACAGTCATGCGCTAGCACACCCGGCTGATTTTTTTATTTATAGTAGAGATGAGGTCTTGCTTCCCAGGCGTGTCTCGAACTCTCGGGCTCAGGCAATCCACACACCTCAGCCTCCAAAGGCACGTGATTACAGGCTGAGGCATCAAGCCCGTCTCATATGATTTCTTTATTGTAATTTCCAGGTCTGAGAAGAATGATGTTAACTTAATGGTCATTTCATTGAATCTGCAGATTGCCCAAAAAGCTAATTCTTACATTAAAGAGGTAAGCAAATTCAGGGAAACAGCCATGTCAAATTGTCATTTATGACATCAGCCTCAGAACTTTGATATCATACTGGTACGGACTTTGACTACTGAGCAATCGTTAGACTTCAAGAGCTTGTGTATATTGCTTTGCCAAGTACGGTGGACACGGTGGATTTCTTCCGAAGAAGTGAAGAAAACCATGTTTTCACATCTATCCAAAAACTTATCCAAGGATAAGTGACCATTCAAGAATCCACTAAACGAGGTAGCCTTTTTTTTTTTTTTTGTAAAGCAGTATTTATTGAGAGGACAGAGAGACTCCCAAACTGGGAGTGGATCTGAGGGGGTTGCCCAGGAGGTAGTCTTTTATTTTAGTGGTCACCGAATCCTTTTGGAGCTTGGTTATAGCACAACAAACTATTTTACCACTTTCCATAGTTTAGAAACTTTTGACTGTTTTTACTATTATGTAACAGCCTTTGAGCCGTTTTTCTAACAGGATTTGAACATCGCTTTAGCTAAGATCATCGTCAATTTTTCAGAATGTCCAATTATTTAAATTTTTATTCTAATGAGGATCGCAAATACTTACTACGTTTATTTATATTCGGCCCCAAATTATCTTTTTACTGTATGCCTCAATTTAAAAGCTTGGTGATTAAAAGTATCATTTGAATTGAATACCTCGTTGCAGAGTACAGCATTGTGACTTAGGTAGAGAAAATCCTAGGGGATTCAAAGTAAATACTATTTTAAAAATATAAATTGGGTTAAAATATAAAGGGAATGTGATTTTATGTTTCCTTCAAATGTATAAGGACACTTTTCTCTAAGGATTGCATATCTGTAACATTTAATCAAAATTAAAAAGCAGAAAATACAGAGTGCAGCAACAAAATGTACACACATTTTTAGAATGGAAAAAGCTGTATCAAATTACGATAATGTTTTATTTTCTAAATTTTGTGAGATTTATTATGCATTGTCTTCTGAATAGTACTTAGATAC
>NW_006945058.1:0-789 GCF_000164805.1 Carlito syrichta | reverse complement strand
CCATTCCAGCTTTAATGGGCAACATGATTGGTACCATTTTTTTGCAGTTTTTATTAGAGCTGCAAAAAACATACTAGTGCAGTTATCTTTGTGGTAAAATGATTTGAGTTCCTCCAGGTATATTCTTTACAGTGGATTTCTCAGTCACATGCTAGGCCAATATCTTGTCACTTTACAAACCACCACACTGTTTTCAAAGGTGTTGCTCTACTTTTCAGTCCACATGCAGTATGGAAGCATTTATTTTTTCCCAAATCCTTACCTGCATCTGTTATTGTTTGTTTTATTAATCATGGACAGTCTTACAGGGGGTATGTGGGATTTCAAAGTGGTTTCATTTTCATTTCTGTGATTATGAGTGAGGCTGAGCAATTTTCATGTGTCTGCTGGCTGGCCGTATCTCTTCTTATGAAAAGTGTCCAATCACGTATTTTGCACACTTTTCAAAGCAAATGTTTGTCTCATTTTTCTGAGTGTTTGAGTTACTTGTAGATCCTAGATGCTATGCCTTTTTACAGATATATAGGTTTGGAAACACTTTTCCCATTCTGTCGGCTGTATCCCTGCTCTTCTGATTATCTCTTTTGTTTTGCTGAAGCATATTAATTTCATGAGATCCCACTTGTCTAACTTACTTCTTAAGGCTTGTGTATTTAGGGTTCTGAAGAGGAATAGTTTTGGGTTTCAGTTTCCCCAATGATGTCTTCTGCAATTTCTAAGATTACTATAATTTAGTATTTTACGTTTAGGTCTTTAATCCATTTAGAGTTAATGTGTATTGTGATAAGA
>NW_006945057.1:0-733 GCF_000164805.1 Carlito syrichta | reverse complement strand
CAATTATCCGGAATTACAGGCATGCTCTACCACGCCCGGCTGATATTTCATTTATTGTAGAGATGAGGTCTTGCTGCCCAGGCGGGTCTCAGGCTATCCACTCACCTCACCCACCCAAAGTAGCGGGATTAAAGGCTGAGCCACCGAGCATGGCCATATGAATCCTTTACTGTAATCTCCAGGTCTGAGAAGAATGATGTTAACTTAATGGTTATTTCATTGAATCTGTAGATTACTTAAAGGCTCATTGTTACATTAAAAGATGTAAGTAAAATCAGGGAAACAAGCATGTCAAATTGTCCTTGATAAAAAACAACCTCAGTACTTTGACATCATAATGGGTGTATCCTTGACTACTGAACAATCCTTAGGCTTCAAGCACTTCTGTACAGTGCTCTGCCAAATGCAGTAGACATGGAGGATTTCCTTTCCAAGAAGTGAAGAGAACCATGTGTTGACACCTATCCAAAAATTTCTCCAGGGATAAGTGACAATTCAAGAATTCTCTAAACGAGGTAGTCTTTTTTTTTAAGCAGTCTTTGTTGAGAGGGGGGAAAACTCCCAAACTGGGACGAGACCTGAGAGCGTTGCCAAAGAGGTAGTCTCTTATTATTAGGTCATAGAGTCCTGTTGGAGATTGGCTATAGCACAACCAAATAATATTTTAGCACTTTCTTTACTTTAGAATCTTTTGGATGTTTTTTGTTTTGGGTAACAGCCTTTGAGCACTTTT
>NW_006945056.1:0-1123 GCF_000164805.1 Carlito syrichta | reverse complement strand
TCTCAACCAACTCATCTTTGAAAAACCCTCCAAGACCTATTGGGTAATGTAGAGCATATTCAGTAAATGGTGCTGAGAAAAGGCTGACAACATGCAGAAGATTGAAACAGGACCCCTGTCTATCACCATACACATTTACTCTAAATGGATCAAAGACCTAAACGTAAAACACCGTATTATAATAATCTTAGAAAATGCAGGCGAAACCATTAGGGAAACTGGAACCAGAAACTAATTTATCTTCGTAACCCTAAACATCCATGCCTTAAGATGTAAGTTAGACAAGTGGGAACTCATCAAATTCATACACTTCTACAAAAAAAAAAAAGAAACCATCAGAAGAGCAGGGATACAGACAACAGAATGGGAAAAACTATTCTCTACCTATATATGTGTAAAAAGGAATATCATCTAGGATCTACAAGAAACTCAACCACTCAGAAAAATCAGGCAAACATTGCCTTGGAAAAGTGTGTAAAATACGTGATTGGATACTTTTCATAAGAAGTATGGACAGCCAGGAGACACATAAAAATTGCTGAGCCTCACACGTCCTCAAAGAAATGCAAATGAATTCATTTTGAAATACCAAATGCCCCTTGTAATACTGGCCATCATTAATAAAAGAAACCATAACAGATGCAAGTTAGGATTTGGGAAGAAATAAATGCTTCTACAATGCACGTGGACTGAGGAGTAAACCAATATCTTTGGAAAACTGTGTGGTGGTTTGTAAAGGGACAAGATTTTGACCTACCATGTGACTCAGTAATTCCCCTGTTGAGAATATACCTGGAGGAACTGAAATCATTTTACCAAAAAGATACCTGCAGCAGTATGTTTTTAACAACTCTAATCACAATTGCAAAAAAACATGGTACCAACCAAGTTGCCCTTTAAACAGGAATGGATAAAATAATTGTGGCATATAAGCAGTGGAATATTATGCTGCCATAAAAAAGGACAGATAGAATGATTTGGCAGAATGTTTGATGGATATGATGTAGGTCATTTTCAGTGATTTATCACAAAAACAAGAACAGAGTTCCATATGTTCACACTCATGAGCTGAACTTGATCACTTTTAGTGCTGTAAGGAAATGATTGGCAGTAGTGGAAAACT
>NW_006945055.1:0-2606 GCF_000164805.1 Carlito syrichta | reverse complement strand
CATTAGCTGAAATTGATCACTTATAGTGCTGTACGAAAAATGATTGGCAGTCGTGGAAAACGGTTTAGGGGGAGGGGAGAGATTGGTATTGGAGGAATACTGCTAAGGAATGGAGGGGCATACCTCATCAACCAGGGACCCTGCATAATCAATGTTTGTATATCTAACTCTTAATTGTACCCCATATTTAAAAAAAAATTTAAATAAATAAATGAAAGTTGTAAAACATGCAACTGACTTCATTTTTACATTTTTTTACTATAAAAATGTTTATAATTCAGCGTTGTGTATAGAAATGTTCATTATGCAGGTATTGATTTATTAAGAAGCTCATAATACTCTAAGATAACTCCTTTTCCTTTTAATACGCGAGTATACATCGTATAATTCTGCCTTCAAAATTGACAACTACAGTGTTTCTCATATAAATTCTGCATATTTTATTCTGCCTAAATGGAAACTTGTTTAGATTACAGATCTATATCATTCTTAGATGATTGAAGCTGGAGATTCATTGTATCTAAGTGCTATTCAGAAGACGGAATGCATAATACAATTTTAAAATTTTAGAAAATGAACCAGTATTCTAATTTAATACAGCTTTTAAAATTCTTAAAATTTGTGTACATGTTCTTCATGCACTCTGTATTTTCTGTTTGTTAACTTGGATTAAATGTTACAGATGTTCAATCCTTAGAGAAAAGTTTCCCTTATATAAATGAAGGAAATATAAAATCACATTCCCTGTATATTTTAACCCAATTTACATTTTAAAGGGGTATTTCCATTGAATTCCCTGGTATTTTCTCTACCTAAGACATAATGCTGTACTCTGCAACAAAGTATCTGATTAATCTGATACTTTTAATCACCAAGCTTTTAAAATCAGGCACACAGAAAAAAGAGAATTTGGGGCCCAATATATATAAATAAAAATAACATGGAGATTTACAGTGTATTAAGTATTTGGGCTCCGCATTAGAATAAAAATTTAGATATTTGAAAATTCTGGAAAATTGACAAAGATCTTAGCTAAAGCGATGTTCAATTTCGGTTAGAAAAATGGTTCAAGGCTGTGACATAATACTAAAAACACCCAAAAGCTTCTAAACTAAAGAAACTGCTAAAATACTATGTGGTTGTGCTATAACCAAGCTCCAATAATATTCGGTGACCATAATAATAAAAGACTACATTGTCGACCACTCCCTCAGGTTCCATTCCAGTGTGGGTGATTCTCTATCCTTTCAATAAATACTGCTTGACGAACAAAGAAAAGACTACTTCGTTTCGTGAATTCTTGAATGGTCACTTATACCTGGAGAAATTTTTGCATAGGGGCAAACACATATTTTTATTCACTTCTTGGGAATGAAATTTACCATATTTACCGCATTTGGCAGAACACTGTACATAATCCCTTGAAGCCTAAGGATTGCTCAGTAGTCAAGGTCCTTCCCAGTATGATGTCAAATTTCCGAGGCTGATGTCATAAATGACAATTTGACATGCTTATTTCCCTGACATTACTTACCTCTTTTAATGTAAAAATTAGCCTTTTAGTCAATCTACTGAATGAATGAAATAACCATTAAGTGAACATCATTCTTCTCAGACCTGGAAATTACAATAAAGAATTCATATGATTCGGGCTCGGTGGCTCAGCCTCTAATCCCACACCTTTGAGAGGCTGAGGTGAGTGGATTGCCTGAGCCCACGGGTTCGAGACCCTCCTGGCAGCATGACCTCATCTCTACAATAAATCAAAAAATCAGCCGGGCGTGGTAATGCATGCCTGTCCTTCAGTCTACTTGGAAGGCTGAGGCGGAAGCAATGCCGGAGCCAATCAAATGGAGCCTGTGATGGCCAGGAGTGGCCACTGCGCTCCAGTCTGGGCAACAGAGTGGGACTCCAAAACACACACACACACAAAGAATTCACATGAAACCAAAAAACAATCACGAATAGCTAAAAGAATCTTATCAAAAGAAACAAAGCAGGAGATATCACTGTTCCAGACTTCAAACTTTACTATATGTTTACAGTAATCAACACAGCCTGGTATTCGTACAAGAATAGGTCTATAAGCCAATGGATCAGGACAGAGAATGAAATACTCAAATTCTCAACCAACTCTTCTTTGAAAAAATCTCCAAGACCCCTGGGTAATGGAAACAAATTCAGAAAATGGTGCTGGGAAAAGGCTGACCACATGCACAAGGTTGAAACTGGACCCATATCTATCACCATACACACTAACTCTAAATGGACCAAAGACCTAAACGTACAACACCACATTATAACAATCTTAAAACAAAGGAGACACCATTATGGAAACTGCAACCGGAAACTAAGTCCTCTTGAGAACTCTAAATACCCATACCGTAATAAGTAAGTTAGAAAAGTGGGATCTCATCAAGCTAATATACTTATGCAAAACTAAAGAAAACATCAGAAGAGCAGGGATACAGCCAACAGAGTGGGAAAAACGATTCTCCAACTATATATCTGAAAAAAAGCATAATATCTAGGATCTACAAGAAACTCTAACACTCAGAAAATCAGACAAACATTCCCTTTGAAAAGTGTACAAAATACGTGATTGG
>NW_006945054.1:0-594 GCF_000164805.1 Carlito syrichta | reverse complement strand
TATCATATATTACAGCTGTTCCATACTCAGAAAATTAAAACGCATGTCCACATAAAAACTTGTATATAAGTGTTCATAGCAGTCTTATTTGTAATAGTCAGAAACTGAACACAACCCAAATATTTCATGGTTTATCCATGCAATGAAATACCACTCAGCAATAAAAACAATGAACTATTGATACCAGGCTAAAACTTGGATAAATCTCAGAATATTTATTCTGAATGACATACATTTTTAAAGCCAGGGAAAAAAGCATAAACTGTATTTGAATGGAGATGTGGCAGAAAAGATCAAGTGCAAGAGACACCTGGAGCAGAAGAAAACTTTTGGGGTAATGAATATTCTTATCATCTTGGTTGTGCTAATTGTTTTCTGGATATGTGCATATGTCAAAATTTGTCAAATGTGCATATGTCAAAATTTGTCAAATATATGCAGTTTAGTATATGTAAATTATACCTCAATAAAACTGTTTAAAATAAAATTAAGCCAGGCTCGGTGGCTCAGCCTGTAATCCCGTGCCTTGGGAAGCTGAGGTGAGTGGATTGCCTGAGCCCACAGGTTCGAGACCCACCTGGGCAACTTGGTGAG
>NW_006945053.1:0-371 GCF_000164805.1 Carlito syrichta | reverse complement strand
ATACAATTAAGAAATTAAAATCTATACCATGGACTGAAACCAATTATGAAAATCACATATCTGCTAAAATATTTGTACACAGAATACATGCATAATTCCTAAATTTCAATAATAAGAAAATAAACAACCTAGTAAAATCATGGTCAAAAGTTTTGAATAGGCACTTTACCAAAGAAGACATATGAATGCCAAAAAAATGCATTAAAATACTAAATACTTTGTTCAGTAGAGAAATGTGAATTCAAGCCACAATGGATAATGTGTTTTTTAAAACCTTCCATCCAAGTGCTGAGGAGAATGTGGAGTAGCTAGCATTCTCATACATGCACTGCTGATGGGAATATAAGATGGCATGGCCATTTTGGAAGACT
>NW_006945052.1:0-668 GCF_000164805.1 Carlito syrichta | reverse complement strand
TGAGCTGAGTCTCCCCGTTGCGATGACATTATCATTGACTCGATCTCCTTTTATTTCTGTTTTACCTTGGTGTGTTTCCTTATTACTCTGTTATTTCTTTCAGTCTGTTAAAATTTTGTTGAACACCTCCTTTGTGCCTAGCATTCTGTAGACTGCAGGAATGCAAAGATAAATTACATCCATTTACAGCCTAACAAGGAAGATAGAAATGCAAACACCTGCCATTCTGTGTAAATTGGACAGAGTTGATCATTGTGCAATAGAAGCCCGCAATGCTCTCTGGCCTCACTTTCACAACAGTCAGGGGATGACACACCCATTACAAACCTAGGACTCAGTTTTCCATGGCAGAGTTGAAACACAATATTAACTCGATTTTCCAGTATTTCCCTGAGCCCTAGACTTAGATGGTTTAAGAGAGGAGCCTTTGGGAGATTCTATCACCCACTTTTTTCAGATGGGACACTGAAGCTCAGGGGCAATACCTTGCTCAAGATCCCAGAATGAGCCAGCCCCGAGACTGGGCCTGCTAGCAGTTCAACTTGATTTCTACGTAGAACTGTCCTCTAGCCCTGGTGTTCTTCAATATCTCCAGCTTCTCCGCTCCATCTCTATCACTTCTGGGACCTGTTTGTTGCTGGAAAGAAATGTGCCTAAAAGTCACCAAG
>NW_006945051.1:0-817 GCF_000164805.1 Carlito syrichta | reverse complement strand
TAATGTGTATGGTGGTAGATAGGGGTCCTGTTTCAGTCTCTTGCATGTTGTCAGCCTTTTCCCAGCACCATTTACTAAATATGTTCTAAATTATCCAGTGGGTCTTGGAGGTTTTATCAAATACGAGTAGGTTGAGAATTTGAGGATTTCATTCTCTGTCCTGATCCATTGTCCTATGTACCTATTCTTGTACCAATACCAGGCTGTGTTGATTATTGTAAACATATAGGAAATATTGAAGTCTGGAACTGTGATAGCTTCTGATTTTCTTTTGTTTAGAAAAGATGGTTTTGGGTATTCGTGATAGTTTATACTTTCTTATTAATTCTTTATTGTGATTTCCAAGTCTGAGAAGATTGATGTTAACTTGATGTTTATTTCATTGAAGCTATAGATTGAGTAAAAGGCTAATTTTTACATTAAAAGAGGTAAGTAAAGTCAGGGAAACCAGCATTTCAAATTGTCATTCATGACATCAGCTTCAGAACTTTGACATCATAATGCGTGGATCCTTGACTACTGAGCAATCCTTAGGCTTCAAGCACTTCTGTACAGTGCTCTGCCAAATGTGGTAGACATTGTGGATTTCAGCCCTTAGAAGTGAAGAGAACTATGTGTTCACATCTATCCAAAATTTTCTCCAGGAATAAGTGACCATTCAAGAATTCTCTAAATGAGGTCGTCTTTTTTTTTTTTAAAGCAGTCTTTATTGAGGACCGAGAAATTCCCAAACTGAGAGGGGACCTGAGGGTATTGCCCGTGAGGTAGTCTTTTATTATTATGGTCATGTAGCCCTGCTGGAGCTTGGTTATAGCGA
>NW_006945050.1:0-793 GCF_000164805.1 Carlito syrichta | reverse complement strand
TTCAGCAAAACAAAAGAGATAATCAGAAGAGCAGGGATACAGCCGACAGAATGGGAAAAGTGTTTCCAAACCTATATATCTGTAAAAAGGCATAACATCTAGGATCTACAAGTAACTCAAACACTCAGAAAAATGAGACAAACATTTGCTTTGAAAAGTGTGCAAAATACGTGATTGGACACTTTTCATAAGAAGAGATACGGCCAACCAGCAGACACATGAAAATTGCTCAGCCTCACTCATAATCCCAGAAATGCAAATGAAACCACTTTGAAATCCCACATACCCCCTGTAAGACTGTCCATGATTAATAAAACAAACAATAACAGATGCAGGTAAGGATTTGGGAAAAAAATAAATGCTTCCGTACTGCATGTGGACTGAAAAGTAGAGCAACACCTTTGAAAACAGTGTGGTGGTTTGTAAAGTGACAAGATATTGGCCTAGCATGTGACTGAGTAATCCACTGTAAAGAATATACCTGGAGGAACTCAAATCATTTTACCACAAAGATAACTGCACTAGTATGTTTTTTGCAGCTCTAATAACAACTGCAAAAAAAATGGTACCAATCATGTTGCCCATTAAAGCTGGAATGGATAAAATCAATGTGGAATATACACAGTGGACTGCTATGCAGTCATAAAAAAAGGACAAATAGAAGGATTTTGCAGAACGTTTGATGGATATGAGGTACGTCATTTTCAGTGATTTATCACTGAAACAAAGAACAGAGTTCCATATGTTCTCACACATTAGCTGAAATTGATCACTTATAGTGCTGAAGAAAATG
>NW_006945049.1:0-4192 GCF_000164805.1 Carlito syrichta | reverse complement strand
CCTCACCCCTGTCTGGAGTTATAGGCACCACAGGATGGAGTCAGGGAAGGAGGAGTCACTTGACTCCTCCAGAGACCAAGCTAGAAGAAGCCAGGTACCCATGGAATTGGGAACATGGAAGGATGGAACTGGGGCACAACTGAAATCCAAAGCTACCTATGCCTCTAAGTGCACCTCTCTCTGACACCTGCATCTCTAACCACACCCTCTTCCAGCTCTGCTCTGCTCTGGGCCCTTTCCAGAGGTTCAAAAATGAACAGGGAAGAAGATTGTGGTCACAGTTGCCCAGGAAGAGAGGGTATCTTGGCAGACCTAGGCCTGGGTTGCAGTGACCTGCCTCCCAAAAAAGGCCAGTCTAGCCAAAGAAAGCAAGCAGTGGAGAAAATATTCATGAGTCAGGTTCATGGATATCACTAATGCCAGAGCAGCCATTCCTTCCTACCAGGTGAGCCATCATTTTAATACTTCGTCAAGATTCTGTTTAAACAGATTTCCTATCACAGATAGACAGTTCCATAGTATGGTGGGATCAAAGGCTTCTGAAATTCTTGCAGGATTTTTTTCTTTCCTTGATTTCTGCCTTTCCAGGAATTTAAAGAGTTGAAGATTGGAGTTGGACTTGGTGCAAACAGGTTTCATCCTGGCTCAAAGTATACTATTCATAACTAATACTACTAATTCATGTCTAAAAAATGAATATTAATAGCTACCCACATTTCTTGAGTCTCTGATATATGCCATGCTAGGTAGAGAGATGGGAGTTCATAATGCATTTGTTTATTTTGATACAACATCTCTGTGAGCTAAAGACTGATAGCACTATGGCCCCTGTTTTTCAGATGAGAATAATGAGGTACAGAGAAGATAAGTCACTTGCTCAAGTTGGGTAAGTGACTCTGGGGCCTCCCACTAGAGCATGTCTTTACAGACCCCTAGGGGGCATCATCTCACCCAGGAAATTTGAAGGACACAGCTGGGCCTATGGAGCGACCCAGGGGGTGACTTTGCCTAAAGCCATTCAGCAAGAGTCAGTCTTAAAACTACCAACTGTCATTACTCCTGGGTTCCTGTGGAGTTTTCTACCAGAGTCCTTGACTTGTGTGACACAAGAGGATATGGTGGGGGAGGAGGGAAGGTGAAAGTCCCTACCCTAGAGGTCTGGGTGCAGTAAGGTCATCGACTTTACTGTCCTGGTTTTGAAACTCAAAGTTCTGAATTCTAGGAGTCCCCGAATCTCAGGCAAACCAGGATGATAGTGACCCAAGAGTGCCACGTGTTTGGTGTGAGTCTCTGCAACAGAGGCTTGTTTGCTTTAATATTAATATCTTTTCCCCAATGCTTTCAGTGTGCTTGATGTAAGATGTGCTGGAGATTCAGGACACAGGCTGGGTGTCCTGAGCCCCTATAGGACATTCACCTAAAGAGAGCAGCAGATCATTCCGGGCATTCCCCAAATATGAGTACCATATTCAAATAAATGGCTCATCAAGGGCACCCCAGAATAACTGGAGCTGGGCCCACCTCCAATTTCTGACCCTGACAATATTGTTCCGTTCTCAGGTGCTTCAGAATAACCCTGATGAATGAAAGCTGCTCTCACAGCTATGTGGCCTCAGGGAAGTCACTCAACCTCTCTGAATTTGGTTCCTCATTTTATCCAAGGGGGATTTCTTTTTTATTTTTTTTATTTGAAGACTGAAGTGCAGTGGCCGCTCCCGGCTACTGCACCCTCGACCTGCTGGGCTCCAGCGATCTCTCCGCCTCAGCCTCCAAGTAGCTGGAACTACAGGTGCACGCTGCCACGCCTGGCTAATTTTTTTTTATTTATGTAGAGATGAGGTCTCACCCAGTTGCCCAGGGGGGTCTCGAACCCACGGGCTCAGGCAATCCACTCACCTCAGCCTCCCATGGCGCAGGATTACAGACTGAGCCACCAAGCCCGGCCCAAGGGGGATTTCAAAATAGCTATACCTAGAGCTACCGCTCATTACAGGGACAGACATTTTTTAGAGACAGATAAGACTTGTCTACTACGAGCCCTTTGAGGAGTGAAGAGCTTCCTTGGGTCCTCCCCAGTTGGTACTGGGGTTTCTGCTAAGGGGCTGAGGACACAGCTATTCACCCAAAAGCAGCTTGTCTTCAGATAACCCCTTCCTGAAACATGAGGCCTTGAAGAATATTTAAAAGCATATGCTGGTGAATGTTTTGGAGGTCTTCAGAAAGAGAGACTTCAGGAGTAATGACAGTTGGGAGATTTAAGACTGACTCTAGCTGCATGGCCTTAGGCAAAGTCACCCCCCCAGGTTTCTCCATAGTCCCAGCTGTGCCCTCCAGGGTCTGAAGGAATGAAATGGACTCCGTGTGGCCTGGGATGGCCAGTGTCACTCCTCTACCCTGTAAAAACCTCTGGAGAAATAACTGTATTGATCCCTGTGGGACTGTGAGGCAGAGGAAATTCAATAGCAAGCACTGTGCACTTCTGAGGTTATGATAGGACAGTTTCCTCAAGACAAAAGTAGCCAGGCTCTTCAGTATTGCGACTTGTGGGGTTGAAAAGATGTTCCCCAATAGACTCTCATCATGGGACAAAGGGGTTGGTGAATTCTGGGAACATCTGAAAAGCCAATGAATGAGGTGATCTCAAATAAAGCCTTCCAGCTGCAGACACCTCCCTGCCGTCTTCAAGGGGTCTAGGTTCTGAATGATTCCCAGGACAACTGTCGTCCACCCAGAGCCCACTCTGCGTCCTCAGGGAGTGACTGGGATTTGTTTCTGGCTTTTAAGGCAAAGAAATCAGCTGACCAATAGTGGGAAAGAGCCTTGAATTTTGGGTCATAACGTTAGTGTGAACAGTCCTGTCCTCAAATCCAGCCTGAGGTATTCCTACCCTGGGACTTTCACATTAAGGGCCCACACCTCTCCCACAAAATGAAGATTTCATAAGGCTAAGGAGACATGTCCACCCAGAGTCATCACCTCCCACTCTAGACAAGCTCTATGTGCCAGGAACAAGGGATTCTTTGCCCAAATGCCTTTGTCCTGCTTCCAAGATGTGCGCAGCCATCTCCCCGGGTCCCATCCTCCTGAGGATGGACTATGCCACCTGTGTGCTCTGCTAGAGGCCTGAGGGGTGGCATTTGCAAGAAACAAGTGCATGGAGTGTGGCTGCACAACCTTCAATGTGCATCTCATGCAAAGAAGGCCCCTTGTGGTGCTGAGAAGATCCAGGGTTGAGGGTCAAGGCAGTTGGGCCACCTCGGCTCTCCCCAGCACGTGTGAGGATGACCTCACGGAGTCTGAGAATTCTAAGCTTGAACCTAGCCTTGAAGGTCATTACATAGATATATTTGTCAAGGAAGGAGGGCAGAACACATTTAAGTGTGTGAACTTAATGGAGAACTTCTAAATATCTCTATATACAGTTCATGAGCCTCCATTTGCATTATCACCCATCTATAAATCTTAGGGGAGGCCTGAGTATGAGGCTTGGTTCAAATTATTTTCTAGATATGTTAAATTAGGCTCGTGCTTCTCTTCTGTGGGTCTCCCAGTTTCCTCATCTGTAAAGTCACAGGCACAGTGAGATTCTTGTCTACTCCTCTACAATTCCCACACCCTCCAGAATCAGCTCCCAGCCAGCATCTGCAGACACTGCTAATAAGATGTCATGGACATGCTGGGAGGCCCAGCGGATCCCTAGGGATCCTCAGAAAAGATTGGGTGCTGGTCCCCCATTGAGTCCTCTTCATGGGCAATCAGCTTCTGTTAAATCTCCAACTCAAGTAGTGACTCTAAGCTAAACTGGGTCCCTGCATCCATGTCCCAGTGCCCATTGCTCCACTCCCAGCAGCACTAGGGAGAGGGTCTGACTATAACTGGTCCCAAGCTGTGGTTTGGGAGAACTGAGCTGTGACAATGAGCAGTGTGCACTGAGGAGATGGAGAACTAGGTGTGTAATAAGTATTGAAAACTTCAAACTGCTCCAGAAAGGTAGGAATCAAGAAATCAACACAGAAAGGCAGGAGTGGAGAGCACTTCTTGGGGTCTCAGATTTACTGAAAAAGAGAAGGTCCCTCATGTTTGGGAGGTGGCTAAAGCAAAGAGGTGTGACGGCCTGCCACATGTCATTTTAAACACCCTGCAGGAAAAGTGTAGACACCACAAGAGAGCTTCCTGGCAAATGCCACACTGC
>NW_006945048.1:0-728 GCF_000164805.1 Carlito syrichta | reverse complement strand
CTGATGCAGGTAAGGATTTGGGAAAAAATAAATGCTTCCATACAGCATATGGACTGAAAAGTAGAGCAACACCTTTGAAAACAGTGTGGTGATTGTAAAGTGACAAGATATTGGCCTAGCATGTGACTGAGAAATCCACTGTAAAGAATATACCTGGAGGAACTCAAATCATTTTACCACAAAGATAATTGCTCTAGTATGTTTTTTGCAGCTCTAATAAAAACTGCAAAAAAATGGTACCAATAATGTTGCCCATTAAAGCTGGAATGGATAAAATAAATGTGGAATATACACAGTAGAATGTTATGCAGTCATAAAAAAAGGACAAATAGAAGGATTTTGCAGAACGTTTGATGGATATGAGGTACGTCATTTTCAGTGATTTATCACTGAAACAAAGAACAGAGTTCCATATGTTGTCACACATTAGCTGAAATTGATCACTTATAGTGCTGTAAGAAAATGATTGGCAGTCGTGGAAAACGGTTTAGGGGGAGGGGAGAGATTGGTATTGGAGGAATACTGTTAAGGAATGGAGGGGCATACCTCATCAACCAGGGACCCTGCATAATCAATGTTAGTATATCTAACTCTTAATTGTACCCCATATTTAAAAAAAAATTTAAATAAATAAATAAATGAAAGCTGTAAAACATGCAACTGACTTCATTTTTACATTTTTTTACTATAAAGATGTTTATAATTCAGCGTTGTGTATAGAAATGTTC
>NW_006945047.1:0-573 GCF_000164805.1 Carlito syrichta | reverse complement strand
ATTCCAGATCTAGATCACTCTTAGAAAACTGAACCTTGAGATTCAGTGTATCTAATTGCTATTCAGAAGGCATAATGTATAATAAATCTTAAAATTTTAGAAAAAAAAACAGTATCGTGATTTACACAGCTTTTTCCATTATTAAAACTTGTGTACATTTTCTTGGTGCACTCTGTATTTTTTACTTGTTAATTTTCAATAAAAGTTACACATGTGCAATCCTTAGATAAAAGTTTCCCTTATATATCTGAAGAAAATATAAAATCACATTCCCTTTATATTTTAACCCAACTTATATTTTTAAAGAATATTTCCATTGAACCCCCTACAAAAACCACATGATCATATCACTAGATGCAGAAAAAGCTTTTGATAAAATCCAGCACCCCTTCTTGATAAAAACCCTTGAACATCTAGGCATACGGGGAACATACCTCAAAATAGTAAAAGCCATCTACGAGAAACCCACAGCCAGCATACTCCTAAATGGACAAAAATTGGAACCAATTCCCCTGAAAACTGGAACTAGACAAGGATGCCCACTCTCTCCCCTCCTGTTCAACATAGTATGGA
>NW_006945046.1:0-814 GCF_000164805.1 Carlito syrichta | reverse complement strand
TCCTGGGAAACCCATTTAAATGTACAAAAACTAGGGACTAAATGTACATCTACAATAAAACTGAGAAGTGGTTTCCAATATTTTTGTAAATTAATTTAATTTAATTAATGTATTTATTTAGATAAAATATAGAAAATTTTATTTTTAAAAAGATATTGTACTTTCTCTTTTCTTTTTTTAGGGAAATAATTTTTTATTAAACTATATCATATGCACAAAACCAATCATCATAATAAAAGATTATAACATAGAATTTTAAAAGTTACTGCTCCATAGTGATAGACATAAAATTTAATTGTCAACATTATATGTTCTTTTTTAAAAATATTTTATTTTAAAGATGTGGGCTTCAATTCAGGGTTAGGTATACAAATATTCATTATAATCTTTTATTTTAAAGATGTGAGGTACAATTCAGAGTTAGATATACAAATGTTCATTACGCAGTGACGCTTGCTGATGAGGTATGCCCTCCCTTTCCCCAGCAGATTCCCACTACTGCCAATCCCGCCTCCCCTCCCTACTGTGGCTTCAATCTTAAATAGAAAATTATGAAAAAATACTTATCAAATATAATGAGATTTGGTCAAAAGAGAACATAGAAGGTTCATACAGTAATGAATTGTTTATATATCTTATTTTAATTTTTCTGCAGCATAAGCATTAATAATTAACTCAGGAAACTGTCAGTAGAAATGGAGAGGAAAAAAGACAAGGTGAACAGCAAGCAGATTTGAAACTACTTACAGAGTCAATTGATCTGCAATGTTGTACTGCAACTACTACTACACACAGACACACACAAATATACACA
>NW_006945045.1:0-714 GCF_000164805.1 Carlito syrichta | reverse complement strand
TTCTTTACTTTAAAAATGGTTACAATTCAGTGTTGGGCCTAAAAATGTTCATTATGCAGGGATTGATTTTTTATGAATTGTGTTATACTCCATGATAACTCCTTTTCCCTTTAATACATTGTATAATTCTGCCTTCAAAATTGACATCTACAGTGTGTCTCACAATAATTCTGAATGTTGTATTCTCCCTAAATTGACACTTGTTGAGATTCCAGATCTATACCATTCTTAGATGACTGAACCTTGAGATTCAGTGTACCTAAGTGCTATTCAGAGGGCAGAATGCATAATAAATCTAAAAAAATTTAGAAAATAAAACATTATCGTAATTTAATACACCTTTTTCCATTCTGATGTTTCCCTGATTTAATGTAAAAATTAGGCTTTCAGGCAATCTACACATTCAATGAAATAACCATTAAGTTAATATCATTCTTCTCAGGCCTGGAAATTACAATAAAGAAGTCATATGAGCCGGGCTCAGTGCCTCAGCCTGTAATCCCGCGCCTTTGGGAGGCTGAGGTGAGTGGATTGCCTGAATATGCGGGTTCGAGACCCGCCTGGGCAGCGAAACCTCATCTCTACTATAAATCAAAAAATCAGCTGGGCGTGCTAGCAAATGACTGTCATTCAGGCTAATTGGAAGGCCGAGGCCAAAGGATCGCTGGAGCCCAGGAGGTTGAGGCTTTGGTGGCTGGGAGCGGCCACTGCGCT
>NW_006945044.1:0-1566 GCF_000164805.1 Carlito syrichta | reverse complement strand
TCAGTTGCTGTTTCAGACTAAGAGGGATTAGGATTGATCAGCTCTAGGATAGCTACGTGGCAAAAAAGATCATGTGCAAATATAATTGGTGTAGTGGTACACCAAGGAGGGCCTGAAGGAGAGGTCTGTCTGCACAGCCTGCAGGCAATGGGGTGTGTAGGAGCACTATCTGTAGAGAACTTAAAAATGAAAATGGGTCTGTTTTTTAGAATTACTGTAGAACTGTAAAAATGCCAGTGAAAAAATATTCCTCTGCAACAAGATCATTTTTGGTCTAGGTTCTAAAAAATCTCTGCAGTTACTGTTTTGAGTTTTAATTACATATATGTAAATTTCAAATTAGCACATTTTAATTACTTGCCCTTTAATAAACCTTGTTAGTCTAAGTGAAAGTTAATTCAGATAACTTCTGGTTGTACAATGGGTCCCCAACACAGGTGGCCTTGGTTACTAATTTGTTTTAAGAGTAATGTCTTCATATGACATTTAAATCTATTTTGTTAATTCCTTGATATTAGTGTTTAGGATTGATGGAAGGTGTTTTAGTCTGAGATTGTCAAAAAATATAATGTAATACAAGGACTTACTGAAAATACTTTATTGGGGAGTGTGATCCTAGGAAACATGTGAGGGACAGAGGAAGGGAACCAAGGAAGGATGGAGAATCAATACAAGCATGTGTCATCAAACTGGCCACTGCTTCGAGAGGATAACTACCTCATGCAACAAGGCCATCTAAGAAGCCCATGCAACACACTTCAGGATCTATCCATAGGTTACCATTTCTCATTAGTCAAAGATTAACCACAGGGTATTTAATCTTTTACTTGTTTATGCTTAAGTTCACACTGAAACTTCAACCAGGAAACCCCAGGTAGGAGCTAGAGAGGCCTAGATGCAAGTACTGTCCGGCAGTACCTCCATGAAGCTGGTTAGAGCCCACTTACAACTGGTTGCCCCTGCAGTGGCTAAAAGGGACAGGTAAGGCCCAGGGGATCTAAAGCGGTGTGTGAGGGTTGTGATATAGCAAGTTACGTGGGCTTTATTATAGAACTGCGGTTTTCAATTTTTAACTTTCTTTCCTGTTAGGACCTCAATATCCTATGTATAGTACTCATTGGGTGTAATGGAAGATTCTCAAGCTATCGTCATTTGATCATTCTCTGAATATTTATTGACTATTTGTTAATATTTATTGAATGTGCCAGGCCTAGTGCAGGCATAGAATTATAAATATGATGAACATGTTCTCTGCTGTCATACAGCTGTTTTATCAACTCTGTGCCTTCCACAGTGCTGGCACATAGTAGGCAGTTTTTAAATAAATAAGTCTTCTCAGATAATAAGAATATTAGCATAATGAGTATTCAATGTTATGCAAATCTGAAATGAGCAGAGAGCTGTCCTACTAGATAAGTCACTCTGCCATCCTTGCTGAATGTCTCTTGTCCACAGGCTATGATGGCTTAGGTCTGCCCTGGGAGTAGAGACTGTTTACTTACTGATGTACATACTGCCTAGGGATGGGGAGGCTGAAACTTAGACAGATTTCTGTACTTATCTATA
>NW_006945043.1:0-1060 GCF_000164805.1 Carlito syrichta | reverse complement strand
TACTGAGTTTTGTAAAAATAAATGAAGGGTAAGAACCAAGGGACTTCACTGAAAATATTATTGATTCAGTAGATACCACTCCTTAACAGTGAAAATCATGCCCTGGATTAAGAACTATGCATCTAAGGACAAGACATAAATAGATCAACCCTAACAGAGATTCAACTAAGTGTGACTAGTCAACATAATCCTTTAATAATTTGTGTCTGCCATAACAAACCTTGACATCATAGCTAAGATGTAGTATCCAATTTGCAGCATGTAATAATAAAAATACATATTAAAGAAACAAAAATATGCAACCTATTAACAAAAATAAAAATAAACATTAACAGAAGCAGACTTCTAATTGCCAAAGTATTAAATAGGAGACAGAAGTGTTATTATAAATATGTTCAAAGACTTAAAAGAAAAGATGGGCACAGTAAGTGAACAAATATAGAATTAAGCAAGAAAAATATATGTAAAAAATGATAAAGAGTAATGCTACCACCTAGACCTAAAATTTAAGTAAGAACATTATTCTCATCATAACCATTAAAAAAGTGACATACAGTAGCAAATATCTGTCGGGGGATGGGAAAACACTTTTTATCTACAGGGTGCCTGAATGAAACGTCATTGTACACCTACCCTTAACTGTTCCCCCCAAAACCATAATAAAAAATACTGATTAATGGAAAAAAAAAAAAAAAAAAAAAAAAGTGACATAAATGACAGAATCATACCTTTTTTGAACACATCAGAAAGCTGAGCTCAGAGGGAACCAAGCATCCTGTAGTGCAAAGAATGACATTCTTTCTATCATGGGGAAATTATACTTGATCACTGGCTCACCTACAACATTATGGGAGAAAGAGAGTTCAGGTGCCATACTTGCAAGGGAGAATTCAGATAAGCATGGATTGGATTGCTATTGATGGGTATCAATGAGTTGAGTTCACACCTACTCAAAGATCTCCATGAACTTCCAGCAGGAACTCAGAAGAAGGCTGGGAGACAGGCAGGGTTGGAGACTAGATAGGGCCTCCAACAATGATGCAGACCTGGAAGCCTGGTA
>NW_006945042.1:0-549 GCF_000164805.1 Carlito syrichta | reverse complement strand
TACTAATCATCGTCACATGGTTTTAAATTATCTGTTGCCTATTCAATTCTCTGACCTCACAACCCACACATTTATCCTATTCACCAATGTCTCAGATTATTCAAAGGCTAGTATTTTCTCATCTCCCCTTGGACCTTTCCCTTCTCCATTTGGCAATTTCATTAGTTATTTAGGACTCGGTTTAATTTATTCTCTTACAAAGCCCTTCCTTATTATTCTCTGGTCAGACAGCTCCTCCTCAGACCCTGTCTCTATGCCCATGTTACATCCCTCATGATCTGCTGACTGGTCGGCCTTTTTCTGAGATCTTTAATCAGGTATGAATATCCAGTTATGCTCACAGTGTTTGCTGCATAGCAGAAGATTGAAAAATACTTATTTGTTGGTGGATTGGTTAAATAACAAATAACTTTTAATATAAATAAGTTTAAAATCTCTTCTTTCACCCTCAGTTCCCCACCCTGCAACACCCATCTCAGACCCCAGCCACACTGCAGATGCAACTATGTATAAGGCAAATTTTTGTAAGGTAATAGTCATATATAGATG
>NW_006945041.1:0-2919 GCF_000164805.1 Carlito syrichta | reverse complement strand
CTAAAGTAAAGTAAAGTAAGGTAAAGTAAAGTAAAATAAAATAAAATAAAATAAAATAATTAGAAAGACTTTGTGGTTTCTGGCTGTCATCCCACCACTCTGGGAGGCTGAGGCAGGAAGATGGCTTGAGGAAAGGAGTTTGAGACTAGCCTAGTCCTCAGCAAATTCATGTCTCTACAAAATAAAAAAAATAAAATCATAAAGTAAAATAAAACGAAATACAACACAATGCAATAAAATAAAATAATTAGCCAGACTTAGTGGTTCATGACTGGAATCCCAGCATTTTAGAAGGCCAAGGCATGAGGATCACTTGAAGCCAGGAGTTTGAGACTAGTCTGGGCTTCATTGGAAAAATCTGTCTCTACAAAATAAAAAAATGAAATAGTAAAGTAAAGTGAAATAAGGTAAAGTAAAAGGTAAATAAAATATTATAAAATAAAATATAAAATATAATTAGTAACCGGGCTCGGTGGCTCAGCCTGTAATCCTGTGCCTTTGGGAGGCTGAGGTGAGTGGATTGCCTGAGCCCGCGTGTTTGAGACCCGCCTGGGCAGGCGATACCTCATCTATACAATAAAATCAAAAAATTAGCTGGGTGTGGTAGCATGCACCTGTAATTCCAGCTACTCGGAAGGGTGAGGTGGAAGGATTGCTGAAGCCCAGCAGGTCAAGCCTGTGGTGGTGGGGAGCAGCCACAGCGCTCCAGTCTGAGTGACTGAGTGAGACTCCAACTCAAAAAAAAAAAAAATATATATATATATATAAAATTAGTAAGACATAATAGTTCCTGTCTCCAATTATTGCAAATTAGGAGGCTGAGGCAAAAGGATCAATTGAGGCTAGGGGTTTAAGATAAGCCTGGGAGTCATAGTAAAATCCTGTCTTTAAAAAATAAAATAGTAAAGTAAGTAAAACAAAGTAAAGTAAAATGAGAAAAACATAATACAATAAAATATATATAATAGTTAGCCAGGCTTAGTGGTTCATACCTGGCATCTAAGTACTTTGGGAGGCCAAGGCAGGAGGATTGCTTTTGGCAAGGAATTTGAGACTTGCCTGGGATTCATAGCAAAATCCTGACTCCAAAGAATAAAAAAAACTAGTAAACTAAAATACTAGTAAAGTAAAATAAAATAAAATAATGGAATAAAATAGAATACAATAATATAAATAAAGTAAAGTAAAGAAAAATAAAGTAAAATAAAATAAATAAACAAACAGACATAGTGGTTTCCGTCTCTCATCCATGCACTTTAGGAGGCAGAGGTGGGAGGATTGCTCTGGCCAGGAGTATGAGACCAGCCTGTGACTCATAGCAAAACCCTGTCTCTAAAAAATAAAAAAATAAAATAGTACAGTAAAATAAAATGAAATGAAATAACATAAAATAAATTAAAATAAAATAAATATATTAATTAGCCAGACATTGTGGTTCTTGACTGCCATATCAGCACTTTGTAAGGCTGAGGCAGGAGCATTGCTTGAGGCCAGAAATTTGAGAAATCCTGGGTGTCCCAGCAAAACCCTGATTCTACAAAATAAAAAATTAAAATAGTAAAGTAAATTAAAATAAAATAATATGAAAAAAATATATAATAAAATGATTAAGCAGGCTTAGTGGTTCATGCCTGGCATCCCAGCATTTCAGAAGGCCAAGGCATAATGTACACTTGAGGTCAGGAGTTTGAGACTAGCCTGGACTTCATCTGAAAAACCTGTCTACAAAATAAAAAATGATATAGTAAAGCAAAATAAAGTAATGTAAAGTAAAAAGTGAAATAAAGTAAATATATATATAGTTAGCCAGACATAGTGGTTCTGTCTCTCATCTCTGCACTTTAGGAAGCCAAGGCAAGAGGTTCACTTGAGGCCAGTATTTTGAGACGTGCCTGGGTGTCATAGCAAAACCTTGTCTCTAAAAAATAAAATAGTAAAGTGAAGTAAAGAAAAAGAAAGGAAAGGAAAATGAATTAAAATAATAAAAAATAATTAGCCAGACATAGTGGTTCCTGTCTTTCATCCTTGCACTTTAGGAGGCCAAGGTGGGAGGATTTTGGGGGCCAGGAGTTTGAGAAAAACCTGGGAGTCATAGCACAACCCTGTCTCTAAAAAATAAAATAGTAAAGCAAAATAAAATAAAATAATAAAATATATTAGACAGACATAGTGATTCCAGTCTCTCATCTCTGCACTTTAGCAGGCTGAAGCAGGAGGATAGTTTGAGACCAGGAGTTTAATACCAGCCTGGAACTCATAGCAAAGCCCTGTCTAAAAAACAAACAAACAAAAAATAGTAAAGTAAAATGAAATGAAATGAAATAAAATAAAATAAAAATAAAAAGTAGCTAGACTAATGATTCCTGCCTGGCATCCCAGCACTTTGGGAGGCCGAGGTGTGAGGATCACTTTAAGCTAGGAGTGTCAGACTAGACTGGGACTCATAGCAGAACCCTGACTCTAATGTAAAAAATAATAATAAAATGAAATGAAATAAAATAAAAATAAATAAAATATTGAGCCAGAAATAGTGGTTCCTGTCTCTCATTCGTGCACTGTAGGAGGCCAAGGTGGGAGAATTGCTTGAGGCCAGGGATTTGAGAAAAACCTAGGAGTCAGCAAAATCCTGATTCTACAATTTAACAAATTAAAATACTGAAGTAAATTAAAATAATGTAAAATAAAAGAAGAGAAAATAAAAAACTAGCCAGACTTTGTAGTTCCCGGCTTTCATCCCACCACTTTGGGAGGCTGAGGTGGGAGGATGACTTGAGATCAGGATTTTGAGACTAGCCTAGTCCTCATAGCAAAACCATGTCTCTACAAATAAAAAAATGAAACGTAAAGTAAAATAAAATAAAATAAAATAGAGTAAAATAAATAATTCACCAGACTTAGTGGTTTGTGCCTGGCATATCA
>NW_006945040.1:0-785 GCF_000164805.1 Carlito syrichta | reverse complement strand
AGAAATAATAAAATAAATAGGAACATAAGACAAAATAAAATGAAATAAAATATAATAAGTTAAAATAAAATACATATAATAATTTGACAGAATTATTGGTTCCTGCCTGTCAATCCAGCACTTTGGAAGACCAAGACAGGAGGATCACTTGAAGCTGAGAGATTGAGGCTAGCCTGGGACTCATAGGCAATCCCTGATTCAATAAAATAAAATAATAAAATAATAATGCAAAATAAAATAAAATAGCAAAATAAAATAAAACAAAGTAAAATGAAATAAAATAAATTAAAATAATTAGCTAAACTTAGTGTTTCCTGCCTGTCATTCCAGCACTTTGAAAGGCCAAGGCAGGAGGATTGCTTGAAGCCAGGAGTTTTAGAAGAGCCTGAGACTCAGAAAAAAGCCTGTCCCTAAAAATAGATAAATAAATAAAATATTAAAGTAAAATAAAATAAAATAAAATGAATTAAATTATATTAAATAATTAACCAGACTCAATGGTCCCTGCCTGGCATCTCAGCACTTTGGGAGGCTGAGGTGAGAGGATGGTCTTCGGCCTGGAGTTTCTACTATCCTGGGCCTCCTGGCAACACCCTATATCTACAAAATAAAAAATTAAAATAATAAAGTAAAATACAATACAATAAAGTAAAACAAAATAAAATAAAAAGTAGCCAGACATAGTGTTTCCTGTCTCTCATCCATGCACTTTAGGAGGCTGAGGCCGGAGGATTGCTTGAGGCCAGGAGTTGAGACCAGCCAAGTACTCATAGCAAAACCATGTC
>NW_006945039.1:0-866 GCF_000164805.1 Carlito syrichta | reverse complement strand
AATCCCATCAGCTTTGATGAATTACCTCTGCATTGATTACTTCTTAATTTACAGCTCCATGCATACTCTCTTCTTTGGGGTTCAGTTCTATATCAATGCACCTAGTAGATTTTCCACAGTATCTTAATGTGGCTAAAAAAATCAATTTTATTATGACTTATACTTATCTAATTTTCTATATTAATGAAATTAGTAATAGCATTATCCCTTCCCCAACATTCCTTTAAATTCTGATCCGCTTTTTCCTTTTCCATTCTATTCTGTGACTTCTCCCACCACCACCCCCACCTTCTTCATAGAGACAAGGTTGCCCAGGTTGATCTCAAACTCCTGGACTCAACCAATCCTCCCACCTCAGTCTCCCAAAGTGCTGGGATTACAGGCATGAGCCACCATGCCTGACCCACTTCTTCTTCACTTAGACATCTACCCACTTTCCAAATTTCAGACTTTTCTGTCTCAGATCTGTCTCAACGTAGAGTCACTCACTACCTTACTTTAGAATAGATCCTCATCAAATGTTATCTTGGCTACTGCATGATACAACTCCCTGCTTCTAGTCTTCTCTTTTTCTATTTTTTTCCCTCCTTTGTTCCCTCCCCACCGGTTATTTTCCTAGAGCAGAAAGCAAGAATGTTATTCTTTTCCTTAAAATCTCTTCTTGCATTCCACCATCTACTCAGTAAGGTCTAAATTACTAATCATCGTCACATGGTTTTAAATTATCTGTTGCCTATTCAATTCTCTGACCTCACGACCCACACATTTATCCTATTCACCAATGTCTCAAATTATTCAAAGGCTAGTATTTTCTCATCTTCCCCTGGACCTTTCCCTTCTCCATTTGGCAATTTCTATTAGTTATT
>NW_006945038.1:0-5367 GCF_000164805.1 Carlito syrichta | reverse complement strand
ATGATTAAACTGTACACTTCAGAGGATGAATTTCATAGTATGTGAATTATATATTTAAAAAGCTGTTTTGAAAAGAAACAGATAAATGAGTGTTATTTTTAAAGTTTCACATATATGTACTTACATATATAGTAAAAGATATATATATATACTGAAAGATACATTTAATGAAAAACATATATGTGCATGTATGTATATATATATATAAAGTATACATATATACATACATAAAGAAAGAGAAACATAGAAAATGCTAACAATTGTGACGAATATAGATGAAGGAAAACCCACATACCAGTTAGAGATGTTGACTGTACCATTTTTGTACTACTCTGTCAACTTTTCTTTTCAGATTTTAAATTTTTTTATTTTAAATATGTAGGGTACAATTCAGGGTTATGTATACAAATGATCATTGTACAAGTACAGTTTGGGCCTCACTTTGGTCTCCGTGTCACCTGGTTTGAGATCAAGTACCCTTATTGATGAAGTGTGCCCCCCTTGCTCTCTCCCCTGGCAGTTTCCCGCTACTACCAATCCCTTTCTTGGTAGTATTATGATGATTGTTCATGGTCCATTTGTGAGTGAGAACAAGTGGTTCTCAGTTCTTTGTTTTTGTGTTAGATCACTGAGTATTACAGACTCTAAATCCATCCAGGTTGCTGCCAAGTGCACAATAGCAAAAGCATGGAACCCGTGGTGCTGCCCATTGAAAGTAGACTGGATTAAAAAAATGGGCACATATATACAATGGAATATTATGCAGCCATAAAGAAGAGTTTTAATTTTTCTAAATAAAATATTGAGGAAATGCCATCCTTGGCCGAATACCCACCCATTTGAGAATGAACCAATGGTTCCTGCCTCCTGGCAGAGCCATCAACCCTACTCCTAACTGTGTGCTCTCCTAACACATTGGCATTACCTGAGCTGGCTGTCTCCATACCTCACTGTCAGAAAATTCAGGCTTTTGAATTTGGTCCCACTGACCTGCCAATGGACTTCTTGGCACACTGGTTCTGCCTTAGTGAGGTGAGCAGGAACTTGATTTGCAGGACTGCAAGTCCTCCCTCAGGTGAGTTGACTTAGTGAGAAGACAGTGCCCCCTCCCCATTAGAATCACCAAGGGACATTTGCTTAACATGCAGATATTTTGACTTCAGCTTAGACCCTCTGAATTAGAATCTCAGCTGATAAATTCCAGATAAGTGGAAGATGCATGGCTCAGTGAGTTTTTCAGTCTTCATCTCACCATTGGTTTGGTGGGATACACAGCAAAGGTTCGACAACAAGAGTGGGAAAAGTAACTTCGTTAAGTCCTCTAACTATCTTCGAATGTTTGAAAAATGTGACCCACTCAGAAGGATTTCAAGTTCTGGTTCACTGAATAAGAAAATGAATCTTGGCAGGTGAGAAACATTTAAGTCAATTTACAAAATTTTGCTTATTTGCTGTTGAGCTGTATACATTTTTCCTAGTCACTGATTAAAACCCTAAATCAGTAATTGCCTTAATCTCATCATGAAAACGAAGAAAGAATCTTTCCAATCTGAATGAGGTCATGCTCCTGGGTTGACAGTGGCTTGAGGTTTGCTTGACTAGTTTACAAAGTCTAGTTGAGTGGAGATTTAAGAATCTAAACTTTTGTTAGTTTACTGGCATCATTAGATAAACCAATTCAGCTTTTGCCAGACTCAGCTGACTTGTCCCCTGCACTGAAATCTGTCAGGTGGCTCAGGGGACAGTCTCCATCCAACACTTTGCCTTGGCAGAGTCTGTAATGAATTGCCTCCTGTAAGATGTTTGTCTTGGAGAACAGCCCTCCAGAGAGAAGGCTGGGATACAGATCAGGGCACTTCCCCATACTGGAAAATGGCCAGGTTATTGGTGACTTGAGTCCAGGCCACAATAGTGGGGGACAGGAAGAAAAGCTTTTTCCCTCAGATGACTCCTGACAACCTCCAGGGTTGGAGAAGACATTTGGGATATTTTAACAAAGTGAAATTTGGGGAAAACTGGATCTAGTCAACTAAGATCTGAGCAAAATTATGAAAGTGGTTTCCCATAACAAGTCTTTGTGGATATACACAATCAACTTCACTAGCTCCCAGAACTTTCCTAAATGAACCAACCTCATCACCCAAGCCTTCGGCATTTTCATCCACACTTCTGAACTTTGCTCCTGCTTCTTGTGCCATCCTCAAGGCCTGTCCTTGGCTCAGAATGGCTCCTTTTCCTGGAATATTTTGAAAATGTTCTTTCACCAACCACATAGTTCCCAGCCAGCTCAGTTGTGAACTCTTCCAGAAAGCTTACCATGATTACCCTAGAGATAAATTACATCTCTCTATTTTGAACTCCGATAACCAATCATTACCTCTGCCCAGCCCTCTGAAATTTAAATTTAGCTGGGTATTCTCTATTTTTATTTTTTAAATCTGGCAACTCCATCACAGTTTATCTGTATATAGGTTGCATATTTTCTACTAGAACCACAGATTAACATACTGCTTAAAAGCATTGCATAGCACTGTAGGGAGACAGATTTGGGTTGAAATCCTAGCTCTATTACTTAGTGGCTGTGGATTTGAGGTATAATTACACTTTATGTCTTAATTTCTTTTTCTGTGTAGAGACAATAAAGGTACTGACTTCCTAGGTTTATCCTAAGATAAACATGCGTGTGATAGCTTAGAACATGGAAAGGACACATAGTTTATGCCTAATGCATACTAGCCATCACTGTTGGATTGTGATCTCCACAGAGCACAGACCACAGCTTCTATTCCACAATGCAGTGCCTATCAGTGTGCCTTGCTTTTAGTAGACACTTATCAGCAGTTTGCTAAATCAAAGAATGAATTGATATGGAAGGCAAGAAAAGTTGCCCTTGTGTGCTCTTCACAGTAGGACTGCCTTCCCCACAGAATAGTCATACAATCCTTACTCCAGTTACAAGCACATCTACTTCCTAATACTCAACAACAAAAGCTCTTGATAGGACTTCCCCTACACTGCTTCTCTGGGAAGAACTTGAACAGTGGCCCAAAGCAAATCTTAAGAATTTGAAAAAATCTGGAAAAAGAAAATAAACTCACATTGATTGGTTTTCCATTGTTTTAAGCGTTGTATATGCATGCTTTTCCACATTACCATCTAATTTTTCTCTTAAAATCATATTATTATTCCCATTTTTCAAGTAAAGAAACTAGAGCTTCAGAAATCGAAGCAATTTGTCCAAAGTCACACAGATAGTGGCAGACTAGCATTTGATACCATTGAAGTGATTGCTGATCTTACTCTACCTTAAGTGTAGGCCCCTGTGTCATCGATAAAAGTGGCATTCACCACCTGATTTACTGACATACAGTTCAGAGCAGGGGTGGGTCAGGCACAGATTGAAACAGAAAGGAGGGCCAAGTAAGCAGGAAGCAAAGTTGATGAGCAGATTGGCTCCAGCAGAGGCAAGTAAGTAGTAATAAGGTGGAGTTTTAGTCAGAACCACGGACAGATCTCCTGGAACTTTATATGGAGGTGATATGAAGGCACTGATGTCCCCTGATTCAGCCCTTCCAGGTAACTGTCTTGCATGGACTCCATTTAGAGACTTGTCTAGAATCCCAGATCTAGGTTTCCTCGGGCATGGGTTGATCATACATCACTCACAAGCCTGATGATGTCTGTAGCAGAGGATTGATAGTAGATGTGGGGTTCACTTGGGCTATTAGGGTCCATGCAGGCTGATAGAGAAGTCTCCTCAGGTCTCTGTGCTTTCTCACTAGTGTCCACTTTATCAAGAGACCATACCATCCCTGGGTCCAGTTGGAAATTCAATTGAAAGCCACATAGCCAAGGTCTTAGCACACAGTGTCAGGAGCTCCTGGAAAATGTTTAACATTGACAGAAAATGTGGGGTGAGCAGCCAAAGAATCTTTGGATTCCCCAAATTGAAAAGTGGAATCTGACTACAGCTCCTTGAACAACATTTTCCAGCTTCTACTTTAAATTTCCATAAAATCTAAAAAAGATACCACCAGTCACAATAGTTTTGTAAACTGAGATTGATGTTATGTGAGCTGAAGACCAAATCTGCCACTACTTATAAAAAATATGGAACCTCAATAGCAAAACCTCACCAGGCTTTGACCAATGGAAAAACAAATCTCTGCCACTTCCTGGGTTTACCTGGAAGGAGGCTGGTGGCTCAGTGTGCAGCCCTGGGTTGCTTATTTCTAAGATGCTTCCCATCCTCTTTCACTTTCCTCCCAGGATAGAGAACCAGACAAGAAACCCTCATAGCAAGTAGAAATGATGCACATTCATCCCTGATGTGTGAAAACACATTTGCATGCATCTGTGCCCCACACATTTTTTTGCAATAGCTTCATGAAGATGCATTTAGAGTATACGTGAGTGCTTTCATTACATAACAGTGTAAATGTACTTAATGCCACAGATCTTAAAAATGTACACTAAGAGCAGTCAAGATGGCACTATTCTCTAAATGTTTGTATTTTCTCAAAATTCATATATTGAAGCCACCTATATGATGGTATCAGGATGTGGGACTTGGGGGGGGTTAGGTCACGAGGTCACTGTCCTTATGAGTAGGATTGTTGCCCCTTTAAAAGAGGCCACAGATAGCTGCCATGTCTCTTCTACTATATGCAGACATAGTGAGAAAGTGTTGCCTATGAACTAAGAAGAGAGACCTCATCAGACTCCAAATTTGTTGGCACCTTGACCTTGGACTTTCCAACTTTCAGAACTGTGAGAAAGAAATTTTGGCTGCTTTTAAGTCCCTTAAGTGTAGGCCCCTGTGTCATCGATAAAAGTGGCATTCACCACCTGATTTACTGACATACAGTTCAGAGCAGGGGTGGGTCAGGCACAGATTGAAACAGAAAGGAGGGCCAAGTAAGCAGGAAGCAAAGTTGGTGAGCAGAGGGGCTCCAGCAGAGGCAAGTAAGCAGTAATAAGGTGGAGTTTTAGTCAGAACCACGGACAGGTATTTTGTTATAGAAGCCTGAACAGACTAAGACAGATGGTAAATTTT
Organism: Carlito syrichta; assembly: GCF_000164805.1. Classification (NCBI taxonomy): domain Eukaryota; kingdom Metazoa; phylum Chordata; class Mammalia; order Primates; family Tarsiidae; genus Carlito; species Carlito syrichta. The sequence continues at coordinate 311 of NW_006945038.1, read as the reverse complement.
ATGTTGTGTATATTATAACACAATTTAAAAATACAGCAAATTTAAATAAAAGCAAAAAATAAAACCATGCTTCAATTAGTTATTGCAGTGCAACAAGTCACCACAAATTTTAATAGCCAAAAACAGCAACCATTTTGTTGTTCACTACTCTGTGTTTGGGCAGGGCTCAGTGGGGGAGGGATCCTCTCTCCTGCACATGGTATAGCAGGGTAGGTCACCTGGGACCAGAGGGTCCCAGTTGATCCCACTCGCATGTGTGGGGCCTTGTCTGGCTCTTATAGATGGGAGGTTGCGGTTCTTTCCACATGGTC
>NW_006945037.1:0-5865 GCF_000164805.1 Carlito syrichta | reverse complement strand
TATATGCAGAGACAGAGGAGTTTTTAGCAGGATTACAACATTTTCATACGAGATTAGCACATAGTTACAGCAAGTTGATTGATTATAGGCAGTATTTCTTCTGGCACATGTACAATTAGCCTCTTTTTTTTGCAGAGGGTATAATAGTTGTGGATTTTCTCTTACCTGATAAAAGCAAAGTAGGACAACAAAGAGAAAGTATAGCAAGTTTCATTAATTAAGAAGGCAGAGGCTTTTTGTCCTTGACATCATTTAATTCTCTCTAGTCATTGTACAGAACAAGAGAAATAAAAAGGTGAGTTTATGTATAACCTGAGAAAAAGAAATTACAATCATATGTGACTCAAATTACAGTCACATCTCTCTCAAGGTTTAAAGTGTTTGGGGACCCAATGCCTTTTAAATTAGATTTATTTTCATGCTATTAATCCATGACCTTCATGACCCCATAACCTTTTAAAGGCCCTGCCTTCTCAATAAAGCCTCATTGGGAATAAAGTTTCAACAAAATTTTGGAGAAGACATTCAAACCATAGCCAAGGCCAAACAAAGAAACTGAAGATCCTCTTTCTTCTGGCTGCTTCATGCAGAGTGAGGGGATGTGCAATTCTAGTGGATTTCAGGACATTTTGGCATTTGACCATGGAGCCAGTGAATGTGCTGAAGCCTGACAGGGTAGATGAGTATATGAGGAATGTTTTCCTTTCTCCAGATTCCAGCGGGGCTCACGATTGGTGGATACACAAACATTTTCAATCCTGGGAGAGCTGTGGATTCCTGCTTGTGACCGGGCCTTCCACTGTGGAAGACAGCAAAATCCATGGAAGTGAATTTTAATATATAAATTATTGATTGAGCAATCAATTGACAGTTTGAATAGAGAGATGAGAGAGAATAGATAACTAGATCATTTGATAATGGAACATCTAATCTAGACAATTCAGGTTGAGTCTTGCTGTGATGAGATGTAAGGTTAGGTGGGTCTGTGAGTCTCTTTTCCTCTCAGTCTTGTACTGGTTATCTGCAAAATTAAAGAGCTAAGTTAATCCTAGAAATCCTGAGTCCCCTCTGCCTGTAAGTGTTCTGGGCAACTGGGAAGGAGTGGGGGTCACCTTGAACCACACACCTCATGTCTACATCATGGAGGTGGTGCAGGTAAAAAAAAAATAGATGCCAGAAAATACTCCATATGCAGTGGGGGTTGGAATGAGGAGGGGAAAGAATTTCCTGTTAAAGTGAGTGGGCAGAATAGAGCTGGTTTCTACCTGAAGAAAATATGTCAGGATTGAGGATAGAGACTGTTTTAAGGAGGTGCAACAGATGGCTTCAGATTGGAGATCACCAAGCTGAGCCTTCCTCAGGGGAGATGACAAGATTAAAGTGGAATGGAGACAGGATGGTAAAATCAGATTTCCCTAAGCCCTTCCCCCTCATGTCAGAACTCTGCCAACATAATGAATACATTATCTGGGGTGGGGAAGGGTCTGCCCCTGAGGGGAGGGGCAGAGGCTGAGAAAGAAGAAATTTCCCAAGGTACATTTCTTTCATCAGAAAGCATAGACCTTCTAATATGATTGCATTGATTTCCAGCTTCTCTGAGAGCAAGCTTTTCTAAATGAACTTTGGAGCAGAAGAACTCTATAACTGCAGAAAACACAGTTCCAGATGGAGTTCCCAGGGGCTGAACTTGGGACTTTTGGAGCTTGGTGACTTTTAGGCACATTTCTTTCCAGCATCAAACAGGTCCCAGTAGTGATAGAGATGGAGCGGAGAAGCTGGAGATATTGTAGAACACCAGGGCTAGAGGACAGTTCTACGTAGAAATCAAGTTGAACTGCTAGCAGGCCCAGTCTCGGGGCTGGCTCATTCTGGGATCTTGAGCAAGGTATTGCCCCTGAGCTTCAGTGTCCCATCTGAAAAAAGTGGGTGATAGAATCTCCCAAAGGCTCCTCTCTTAAACCATCTAAGTCTAGGGCTCAGGGAAATACTGGAAAATCGAGTTAATATTGTGTTTCAACTCTGCCATGGAAAACTGAGTCCTAGGTTTGTAATGGGTGTGTCATCCCCTGACTGCTGTGAAAGTGAGGCCAGAGAGCATTGCGGGCTTCTATTGCACAATGATCAACTCTGTCCAATTTAGTTTGTCATTACATCTCAAATTTTAGTGTGCATGCTAATCACCTGGGGATTTTGTTAAATGAGTCCATAGATCTGGGGTGGGGCCTGAGATTCTGCATTTGCATGAGCTCCCAAGCCATGCTGACGCCGCTGGCCCACTGGTGCACTTTGGGTAGCAAGGATTTAACTAACTTGCCTATGATTACTTGGTTAGTAAGTCACAGAGGATGAGTTCAAACTCTGACCTGTCTGTCATCTTTACCCATGCCATCACAGGCAAGTAGTGCCAATCACACAGAATGGCAGGTGTTTGCATTTCTATCTTCCTTGTTAGGCTGTAAATGGATGTAATTTATCTTTGCATTCCTGCAGTCTATAGAGTGCTAGGCACAAAGGAGGTGTTCAACAAAATTTTAACAGACTGAAAGAAATAACAGAGTAATAAGAAAACACATCAAGGTAAAACAGAAATAAAAGGAGATCGAGTCAATGATAATGTCATCACAAGGGGGAGACTCAGCTCAGGCCAACTTTACCTTGGTCCACCCTTATACTGTAGTCTGAGCAGAGTATGGGTGTTTCATTTACGTAACCCTATCCATTCCCCTGGTTTCTTCTTCTGAATTAAAACAGAAGAAAACAAAATGTAAACCAAAGAAAAGCATTATATAGAATGACTAGAGCTACAAAAATTGCTAACAGCAAGTGTTCACAAAGATACAGAACAGCAAGAATTCTCATTTGATGCTGCTAACAATGTAAAATAACACAGGCATCCTGAAAGGCAAGCATTTATTGTTACAAAGATAAGCATTGTTTTACCATACTAGCAATCATATTGCTAGGCCTTTACCCAACTGATCTGAAAGCTTATTTCCACACAAAAACCTACACAGTGGACTAGCACCTTTAGTAATAACTGTCAAAACCTGGGAGACACCAAGATGTCTTTCAATAGGTGAATGGCTAAACAGACAGTGGTACATCTATACATTGGAATACTATTCAGCGATAGACAAGAAAGAGCTATTACACCACAAAAAGACATGGAAGAAACTTGAATGCATGTTCCCAAGTGAAAGTAGCCAGTCTGAAATGTTACATGCTGTGTAATTCCATTTATATGACATTCTGGAAAACTACAGGGAGGGTAAACAGGGATTTACCGTGAGTAGAAGGTTGAATAAATGAACCATGTGGAACTATTCTGTAGGAAACAGTAATTGTGCATTTGCCAAAACCCATAGAACATTACAGTAGAAAGAATGGGCCTTAACATGCAAATTTTAGAAAAATCATTTTTGGAAATTGGGAGGTCCAAGGATATAATGCAGAATGTTACAAAAGGATCTGAATTATAGATGTAGGAAACAATATCCCTGAGGAGGAGGGGGGAAACCTGTCTACCTAAGTAACTTGGAAATGAGTGGAGATTGTAAGACTAAAGGCAGAAGGAACTGCACATAAGCATTGTGCTCTCGTTGATAAACTGCTTCCCTCAGGAATATGGTTTAACAACTACAAAGTTACTATAAATGAATCCTGGGGTTGAACAATTAAGTAAAGGGATGGTAGAAGGTGGGAGCCAATTTTCTCTCCACTGGAGAGGAAGATCGAGGATATGCAAGGGGAGAAGTCTAGAATAATCCACATGGTAACAGGTGAGAGTTGGAGACATTAGTATGAGCTCATGTTTAATTTAATAAAGGTACAGATGGATATATGTATAGGCATATGTTTATAGACATGTGTGCATATGGGCTAGTATGCATACACATATTCCTTTGCTTTGTCAACTGAGAGGACCTAGAAGCAATGACATTCAAGTAGCAATGATCACACTTGGCACCCAGGTCTTGGTTTCTAATACCATTCTCCAATAAAAAGATTAGTGCTTTTTGGAGAAAGGGCTGGCTCTAGGGTGGAGACAGGAGATATATAGCATGTGTTTTCTGGAGCATCTTGGAGTATCAGAAAGTAAGAAAGTACTAAGGGACACAAGAGCCAACTGAAAGGGCTCCCAATCTGAGAAATAAAACAGAGTATTGAATTATAACTCAAAGTATAAAATAAGTATTCGTGAGTCCAGACTTTTTGAATAAATAAAGAAGTGGAAAAGAAGAGAGACACCTCCTACAGAGAATTACAAATAATTTTTCTAGCTAATTCATACTCAAGAGGATGAAGAAAAACTTCCCCTTTTAAGTGTAGGCTTCACATAGTGACTTTCTTTCAAAGAGTCAAGTATAGAAAGAATGTTAAAATTAAAAAGTAGAGAATGCCAAACACATCTTGGCCAGGAGAGGAAGATTAAGATCAACAGTGATAAATCATGTTCATAGTACATAACCTCAATATAATGTGATGAGTCATTCTTAATCTGTGATCTTCCTCATCAACATCCACACCGCTAGTCTAATCATGAGAAAAATACCAGACAAATTCCAGTAGAGGAAATCCTACAAAATGCCTGATCGATCCTCAAAACGGTCAAGGTCATCAAAAACAAGGAAAGCCCCCAAAACTGTCAGAAACTGGAGATGCCTACACAGATAGGACATCAGACTTAATATGATGTCCTGAATAGAATCCTGAGACAAAAAAAGGACATTAGCTAAAAACAGAGAAAATCTGAATAAAAGATGGGTTCTAAACCCTTAGCAAAAGAAACAAAGCAGGAGGTATGTGCTTACAGACTTCAAAATCTACTATAAAGCTACAATAATCAAAACAGCCTGCTGTTGGTACAAGAACGGGCACATAGACCAATGGAACCTGGCAGAAATTCTGGAAGCAAAACCTCAATTTCTCAACCAATTCATCTATATTCCCAGAATGACAAAGCCTCTGCCAACAACCACTGGGGAGAGGAGAACCTATTCAGTAAATGGTGCTGGGAAAACTGACTGATCACATGCTGGAGATTGAAACAGGAACCCTACCTAACCCCATACACAAAAATCAACTCTAAATGGATCAAAGACCTAAATGTAAAACTTCAAACTATAAAATCCAGAAGAAAATACAGGAAAAACCCTTATGAAAATTGGATTAGGCAACCAATTCCTGATCAACTCTCCAAAAGCACATGCCATAAAAGATAAGATAGGTAAGTGGGACCTCATCAAACTGAAAAGCTTCTGCAAAGCAAAAGAAACAATCAAGAGAGTAAAGAGAGCCCACAGAATGGCTAAAAATATTTGCCAACTGTAAATCTGACAAAGAACTAACATCCAGGATCTACAAGGAACTCAAATGTGCTGAAAGGAAAAAAACAAACATCCCTCTTAAAAAGTGGGCAAAAAATATGTAAAGACACTTCTCAGAAGAAGACATACGAACAGCCAACAGATACATAAAAAAAGGCTCAGCCTCACTAATCATCAAAGAAATGCAAATCAAAATCACATTGAGATACTGCCTAACTTCAGTCAGGATGACCATTATCAATAACTCAAAAAAAAAAACCAAACAGATGCTGGAGAGGATGTGGGGAAAGGAGAACACTTCTACACTGTTGGTGGGAGTGTAAACTAGCACAGCCTCCGTGGAAAGCAATTTCTAAAAGATCTAAAAATCAGTCTTCCATATGATCCAGCAATTCCCCTTCTTGGAATATACCCAGAGGAACTCAAATCACTCTGTAAAAAAGATACTTACGCACGCATGTTTATTGAGCATTATTCACAATAGCAAAAACATGGAACCAACTGTGCTGCCCATCAAAAGTGGACTGGATAAAGAAAG
>NW_006945036.1:0-3185 GCF_000164805.1 Carlito syrichta | reverse complement strand
TTCAACAAAATTTGGAGAAGACATTCAAACCATAGCCAAGGCCCAAACAAAGAAACTGAAGATCCTCTTTCTTCTGGCTGCTTCATGAGAGTGAGGGGCTGTGCAATTCTAGTGGATTTCAGGACATTTTGGCATTTGACCATGGAGCCAGTGAATGTGCTGAAGCCTGACAGGGTAGATGAGTATATGAGGAATGTTTTCCTTTCTCCAGATTCCAGTGGGGCCCCACGATTGGTGGATATGCAAACATTTTCAATCCTGGGAAAGCTGTGGATTCCTGCTTGTGACCGGGCCTCCCACTGTGGAAGACAGCAAAATCCATGGAAGTGAATTTTAATATATAAATTATTGATTGAGCAATCGATTGACAGTTTGAATAGAGAGATGAGAAAGAGAATAGATAACTAGATCATTTGATAATGGAACATCTAATCTAGACAATTCAGGTTGAGTCTTGCTGTGATGAGATGTAAGGTTAGGTGGGTCTGTGAGTCTCTTTTCCTCTCAGTCTTGTACTGGTTATCTGCAAAATTAAAGAGCTGAGTTAATCCTGGAATCCTGAGTCCCCTCTGCCTGTAAGTGTTCTGGGCAACTGGGAAGGAGTGGGGGTCACCTTGAACCACACACCTCATGTCTACATCATGGAGGTGGTGCAGGTAAAAAAAAAATAGATGCCAGAAAATACTCCATATGCAGTGGGGGTTGGAATGAGGAGGGGAAAGAATTTCCTGTTAAAGTGAGTGGGCAGAATAGAGCTGGTTTCTACCTGAAGAAAATATGTCAGGATTGAGGATAGAGACTGTTTTAAGGAGGTGCAACAGATGGCTTCAGATTGGAGATCACCAAGCTGAGCCTTCCTCAGGGGAGATGACAAGATTAAAGTGGAATGGAGACAGGATGGTAAAATCAGATTTCCCTAAGCCCTTCCCCCTCATGTCAGAACTCTGCCAACATAATGAATACATTATCTGGGGTGGGGAAGGGTCTGCCCCTGAGGGGAGGGGCAGAGGCTGAGAAAGAAGAAATTTCCCAAGGTACATTTCTTTCATCAGAAAGCATAGACCTTCTAATATGATTGCATTGATTTCCAGCTTCTCTGAGAACAAGCTTTTCTAAATGAACTTTGGAGCAGAAGAACTCTATAACTGCAGAAAACACAGTTCCAGATGGAGTTCCCAGGGGCTGAACTTGGGACTTTTGGAGCTTGGTGACTTTTAGGCACATTTCTTTCCAGCATCAAACAGGTCCCAGTAGTGATAGAGATGGAGCGGAGAAGCTGGAGATATTGTAGAACACCAGGGCTAGAGGACAGTTCTACGTAGAAATCAAGTTGAACTGCTAGCAGGCCCAGTCTCGGGGCTGGCTCATTCTGGGATCTTGAGCAAGGTATTGCCCCTGAGCTTCAGTGTCCCATCTGAAAAAAGTGGGTGATAGAATCTCCCAAAGGCTCCTCTCTTAAACCATCTAAGTCTAGGGCTCAGGGAAATACTGGAAAATCGAGTTAATATTGTGTTTCAACTCTGCCATGGAAAACTGAGTCCTAGGTTTGTAATGGGTGTGTCATCCCCTGACTGCTGTGAAAGTGAGGCCAGAGAGCATTGCGGGCTTCTATTGCACAATGATCAACTCTGTCCAATTTAGTTTGTCATTACATCTCAAATTTTAGTGTGCATGCTAATCACCTGGGGATTTTGTTAAATGAGTCCATAGATCTGGGGTGGGGCCTGAGATTCTGCATTTTGCATGAGCTCCCAAGCCATGCTGATGCCACTGGCCCACTGGTGCACTTTGGGTAGCAAGGATTTAACTAACTTGCCTATGATTACTTGGTTAGTAAGTCACAGAGGATGAGTTCAAACTCTGACCTGTCTGTCATCTTTACCCATGCCATCACAGGCAAGCAGTGCCAATCACACAGAATGGCAGGTGTTTGCATTTCTATCTTCCTTGTTAGGCTGTAAATGGATGTAATTTATCTTTGCATTCCTGCAGTCTACAGAATGCTAGGCACAAAGGAGGTGTTCAACAAAATTTTAACAGACTGAAAGAAATAACAGAGTAATAAGGAAACACACCAAGGTAAAACAGAAATAAAAGGAGATCGAGTCAATGATAATGTCATCGCAACGGGGAGACTCAGCTCAGGCCAACTCTACCTTGGTCCACCCTTATACTGTAGTCTGAGCAGAGTATGGGTGTTTCATTTACGTAACCCTATCCATTCCCCTGGTTTCTTCTTCCGAATTAAAACAGAAGAAAACAAAATGTAAACCAAAGAAAAGCATTATATAGAATGACTAGAGCTACAAAAATTGCTAACAGCAAGTGTTCACAAAGATACAGAACAGCAAGAATTCTCATTTGATGCTGCTAACAATGTAAAATAACACAGGCATCCTGAAAGGCAAGCATTTATTGTTACAAAGAGAAGCATTGTTTCACCATACTAGCAATCATATTGCTAGGCCTTTACCCAACTGATCTGAAAGCTTATTTCCACACAAAAACCTACACAGTGGACTAGCACCTTTAGTAATAACTGTCAAAACCTGGGAGACACCAAGATGTCTTTCAATAGGTGAATGGCTAAACAGACAGTGGTACATCTATACATTGGAATACTATTCAGCGATAGACAAGAAAGAGCTATTACACCACAAAAAGACATGGAAGAAACTTGAATGCATGTTCCCAAGTGAAAGTAGCCAGTCTGAAATGTTACATGCTGTGTAATTCCATTTATATGACATTCTGGAAAACTACAGGGAGGGTAAACAGGGATTTACCGTGAGTAGAAGGTTGAATAAATGAACCATGTGGAACTATTCTGTAGGAAACAGTAATTGTGCATTTGCCAAAACCCATAGAACATTACAGTAGAAAGAATGGGCCTTAACATGCAAATTTTAGAAAAATCATTTTTGGAAATTGGGAGGTCCAAGGATATAATGCTACAAAAGGATCTGAATTATAGATGTAGGAAACAATATCCCTGAGGAGGAGGGGGGAAACCTGTCGACCTAAGTAACTTGGAAATGAATGGAGATTGTAAGACTAAAGGCAGAAGGAACTGCACATAAGCACTGTGCTCTCGTTGATAAACTGCTTCCCTCAGGAATATGGTTTAACAACTACAAAGTTACTATAAATGAATCCTGGGGTTGAACAATTAAGTAAAGGGATGG
>NW_006945035.1:0-414 GCF_000164805.1 Carlito syrichta | reverse complement strand
TGGTCTTTGTGACTAACTCCTTTTATTTATTGTAATGTTTTCAAGATTCATTCATGTGTGACTTGCGTCAGAAGTTTTATTATTTTTTATTGCTGAATAAGATTCCATTGTATGGATAGACCATATTTTGTTTACTCATTCATCCACTATAATGTTTCTATTTGTGGTTATACTGAACAATAATACTATGAACGTTTGTACACAAGTGTTTGTGTGAGTGTATATAGGCTCTCGATTCTGTTGGCAGTAGTATTGCTGGGTCACATAGTAACTCTATGTTTAACACTTTTAGAAACTGTCCAACTGTTTTTCGAAGTTGCCACAGCATTTTAAATTCCTGCCAGCAATGTATATGGGTTGCAATTTGTTGATATTTTTCCAGCTGTTCCTATTTGACTAGTTGAATATAGTCAT
>NW_006945034.1:0-772 GCF_000164805.1 Carlito syrichta | reverse complement strand
TAAGTCAACTCACCTGAGGGAGGACTTGCAGTCCTGCAAATCAAGTTCCTGCTCACCTCACTAAGGCAGAACCAGTGTGCCAAGAAGTCCATTGGCAGGTCAGTGGGACCAAATTCAAAAGCCTGAATTTTCTGACAGTGAGGTATGGAGACAGCCAGCTCAGGTAATGCCAATGTGTTAGGAGACCACATAGTTAGGAGTAGGGTTGATGGCTCTGCCAGGAGGCAGGAACCATTGGTTCATTCTCAAATGGGTGGGTATTCTGCCAAGGATGGCATTTCCTCAATATTTTATTTAAAAAAATTAAAGCTCTTCTTTATGGCTGCATAATATTCCATTGTATATATGTGCCCATTTTTTTAATCCAGTCTACTTTCAATGGGCAGCACCACTGGTTCCATGCTTTTGCTATTGTGCACTTGGCAGCAACCTGGATGGATTTAGAGTCTGTAATACTCAGTGATCTATCACAAAAACAAAGAACTGAGAACCACGTGTTCTCACTCACAAATGGACCATGAACAATCATCATAATACTATCAAGAAAGGGATTGGTAGTAGTGGGAAACTGCCAGGGGAGAGAGCAAGGGGGGCACACTTCATCAATAAGGGTACTTGATCTCAAGCCAGGTGACACGGAGACCAAAGTGAGGCCCAAACTGTACCTGTACAATGATCATTTGTATACATAAACCTGAATTGTATCCTACATATTTAAAATAAAAAAATTTAAAATCTGAAAAGAAAAGTGACAGAGTAGTACAAAAATGGT
>NW_006945033.1:0-821 GCF_000164805.1 Carlito syrichta | reverse complement strand
CTTCAAAATCTACTATAAAGCTACAATAATCAAAACAGCTGCTGTGTACAAGAACGGGCACATAGACCAATGGAACCAGGCAGAAATTCTGGAAACAAAACTCAATTTCTCAACCAATTCATCTATATTCCCAGAATGACAAAGCCTCTGCCAACAACCACTGGGGAGAGGAGGACCTATTCAGTAAATGGTGCTGGGAAAACTGACTGATCACATGCTGGAGATTGAAACAGGAACCCTACCTAACCCCATACACAAAAATCAACTCTAAATGGATCAAAGACCTAAATGTAAAACTTCAAACTATAATAATCCAGAAGAAAATGCAGGAAAACCCCTTATGAAAATTGGATTAGGCAACCAATTCCTGATCAACTCTCCAAAAGCACACGCCATAAAAGATAAGATAGGTAAGTGGGACCTCATCAAACTGAAAAGCTTCTGCAAAGCAAAAGAAACAATCAAGAGAGTAAAGAGAGCCCACAGAATGGCAAAAAATATTTGCCAACTGTAAATCTGACAAAGAACTAACATCCAGGATCTACAAGGAACTCAAATGTGCTGAAAGGAAAAAAACAAACATCCCTATAAAAAAGTGGGCAAAAAATATGTAAAGACACTTCTCAGAAGAAGACATACGAGCAGCCAACAGATACATAAAAAAAGCCTCACTAATCATCAAATAAATGCAAATCAAAATCACATTGAGATACTGCCTAACTTCAGTCAGGATGACCATTATCAATAACTCAAAAAAAACCCAAACAGATGCTGGAGAGGATGTGGGGAAAGGAGAACACGTCTACACTGTTGGTGGGAGG
>NW_006945032.1:0-3933 GCF_000164805.1 Carlito syrichta | reverse complement strand
TAGAAAATAATTCGAACCAAGCCTCATACTCAGGCCTCCCCTAAGATTTACAGATGGGTGATAATGCAAATGGAGGCTCATGAACTGTATATAGAGATATTTAGAAGTTTTCCATTACGTTCACACACTTAAATGTGTTCTGCCCTCCTTCCTTGACAAATATATCTATATAATGACCTTCAAGGCTAGGTTCAAGCTTAGAATTCTCAGACTCCGTGAGGTCATCCTCACACGTGCTGGGGAGAGCCGAGGTGACCCACCTGCCTTCACCCTCAACCCTGGATCTTCCCAGCACCACAAGGGGCCTTCTTTGCATGAGATGCACATTGAAGGTTGTGCAGCCACACTCCATGCACTTGTTTCTTGCAAATGCCACCCCTCAGGCCTCTAGCAGAGCACACAGGTGGCATAGTCCACCCTCAGAAGTATGGGACCAGGGGAGATGGCTGCGCACATCTTGGAAACAGGACGAGGGCATTTGGGCAAAGAATCCCTTGTTCCTGGCACATAGAGCTTGGTCTAGAGTGGGAGGTGATGACTCTGGGTGGACATGTCTCCTTAGCCTTATGAAATCTTCATTTTGTGGGGAGAGGTGTGGGCCCTTAATGTGAAAGTCCCAGGGTAGGAATACCTCAGGCTGGATTTGAGGACAGGACTGTTCACACTAACGTTATGACCCAAAATTCAAGGCTCTTTCCCACTATTGGTCAGCTGATTTCTTTGCCTTAAAAGCCAGAAACAAATCCCAGTCACTCCCTGAGGACGCAGAGTGGGCTCTGGGTGGACGACAGTTGTCCTGGGAATCATTCAGAACCTAGACCCCTTGAAGACGGCAGGGAGGTGTCTGCAGCTGGAAGGCTTTATTTGAGATCACCTCATTCATTGGCTTTTCAGATGTTCCCAGAATTCACCAACCCCTTTGTCCCATGATGAGAGTCTATTGGGGAACATCTTTTCAACCCCACAAGTCGCAATACTGAAGAGCCTGGCTACTTTTGTCTTGAGGAAACTGTCCTATCATAACCTCAGAAGTGCACAGTGCTTGCTATTGAATTTCCTCTGCCTCACAGTCCCACAGGGATCAATACAGTTATTTCTCCAGAGGTTTTTACAGGGTAGAGGAGTGACACTGGCCATCCCAGGCCACACGGAGTCCATTTCATTCCTTCAGACCCTGGAGGGCACAGCTGGGACTATGGAGAAACCTGGGGGGGTGACTTTGCCTAAGGCCATGCAGCTAGAGTCAGTCTTAAATCTCCCAACTGTCATTACTCCTGAAGTCTCTCTTTCTGAAGACCTCCAAAACATTCACCAGCATATGCTTTTAAATATTCTTCAAGGCCTCATGTTTCAGGAAGGGGTTATCTGAAGACAAGCTGCTTTTGGGTGAATAGCTGTGTCCTCAGCCCCTTAGCAGAAACCCCAGTACCAACTGGGGAGGACCCAAGGAAGCTCTTCACTCCTCAAAGGGCTGGTAGTAGACAAGTCTTATCTGTCTCTAAAAAATGTCTGTCCCTGTAATGAGCGGTAGCTCTAGGTATAGCTATTTTGAAATCCCCCTTGGGCCGGGCTTGGTGGCTCAGTCTGTAATCCTGCGCTGAGGTGAGTGGATTGCCTGAGCCCGTGGGTTCGAGACCCCCCTGGGCAACTGGGTGAGACCTCATCTCTACATAAATAAAAAAAAAAATTAGCCAGGCGTGGCAGCGTGCACCTGTAGTTTCAGCTACTTTGGAGGCTGAGGCGGAGAGATCGCTGGAGCCCAGCAGGTCGAGGGTGCAGTAGCCGGGAGCGGCCACTGCACTTCAGTCTTCAAATAAAAAAATAAAAAAGAAATCCCCCTTGGATAAATGAGGAACCAAATTCAGAGAGGTTGAGTGACTTCCCTGAGGCCACATAGCTGTGAGAGCAGCTTTCATTCATCAGGGTTATTCTGAAGCACCTGAGAACTGAACAATATTGTCAGGGTCAGAAATTGGAGGTGGGCCCAGCTCCAGTTATTCTGGGGTGCCCTTGATGAGCCATTTATGTGAATATGGTACTCATATTTGGGGAATGCCTGGAATGATCTGCTGGTCTCTTTAGGTGAATGTCCTGTAGGGGCTCTGGACACCCAGCCTGTGTCCTGAATCTCCAGCACATCTTGCATCAAGCACACTGAACGCATTGGGGAAAAGTTATTAATATTAAAGCAAACAAGCCTCTGTTGCAGAGACTCACACCAAACACGTGGCACTCTTGGGTCACTATCATCCTGGTTTGCCTGAGATTCGGGGACTCCTAGGATGCAGAACTTTGAGTTTCAAAACCAGGACAGTAAAGTCGATGACCTTACTGCACCCAGACCTCTAGGGTAGGGACTTTCACCTTCCCTCCTCCCCCACCATATCCTCTTGTGTCACACAAGTCAAGGACTCTGGTAGAAAACTCCACAGGAACCCAGGAGTAATGACAGTTGGTAGTTTTAAGACTGACTCTTGCTGAATGGCTTTAGGCAAAGTCACCCCCTGGGTCGCTCCATAGGCCCAGCTGTGTCCTTCAAATTTCCTGGGTGAGATGATGCCCCCTAGGGGTCTGTAAAGACATGCTCTAGTGGGAGGCCCCAGAGTCACTTACCCAACTTGAGCAAGTGACTTATCTTCTCTGTACCTCATTATTCTCATCTGAAAAACAGGGGCCATAGTGCTATCAGTCTTTAGCTCACAGAGATGTTGTATCAAAATAAACAAATGCATTATGAACTCCCATCTCTCTACCTAGCATGGCATATATCAGAGACTCAAGAAATGTGGGTAGCTATTAATATTCATTTTTTAGACATGAATTAGTAGTATTAGTTATGAATAGTATACTTTGAGCCAGGATGAAACCTGTTTGCACCAAGTCCAACTCCAATCTTCAACTCTTTAAATTCCTGGAAAGGCAGAAATCAAGGAAAGAAAAAAATCCTGCAAGAATTTCAGAAGCCTTTGATCCCACCATACTATGGAACTGTCTATCTGTGATAGGAAATCTGTTTAAACAGAATCTTGACGAAGTATTAAAATGATGGCTCACCTGGTAGGAAGGAATGGCTGCTCTGGCATTAGTGATATCCATGAACCTGACTCATGAATATTTTCTCCACTGCTTGCTTTCTTTGGCTAGACTGGCCTTTTTTGGGAGGCAGGTCACTGCAACCCAGGCCTAGGTCTGCCAAGATACCCTCTCTTCCTGGGCAACTGTGACCACAATCTTCTTCCCTGTTCATTTTTGAGCCTCTGGAAAGAGCCCAGAGCAGAGCAGAGCTGGAAGAGGGTGTGGTTAGAGATGCAAGCGTCAGAGAGAGGTGCAGTTAGAGGCGTAGGTAGCTCTGGATTCAGTTGTGCCCCAGTTCCATCGTTCCATGTTCCCAATTCCATGGGTACCTGGCTTCTTCAAGCTTGGTCTCTGGAGGAATCTTGTGACTCCTCCTTCCCTGACTCCATCCTGTGGTGCCTATAACTCCAGACAGGGGTGAGGTTTCAGGATGGAAAAAGTCAGGCCGAAGATGTGGAGGAGAGGAAGACCTGCCACACACTGCATGCATGGAGTCCAGGCTGCCCTGAGTGAAAAAGACAAGCTTTGAATCATGCACATGGGTTCAAATCCTGCCTACACTCGCCAGTTGGGCAAATCATTTGGCCTCCAAAGCTCATGGTTTTCATTGTAAAACAGGGCAAGCAAAAACCCATCTGGCAGGCAGAACACACCTGGCAGGATTGCTTGTGATAAATATAAGAATTCGAGATTTTACTGAGAGTCTGTGGCACCCTGGAGCTGGTGCAAAGCTGGTTATCAGTGAATGATATGAATAATACTAAGAGTTCATGTTTATTTGCACTGACATGGGCATTGAGCCAGTTGCTTTATTTGCTTTATGCATTGAACGCATGTCACATATCTATATGTTGGATG
>NW_006945031.1:0-825 GCF_000164805.1 Carlito syrichta | reverse complement strand
CACTTTAAACCTTGAGAGAGATGTGACTGTAATTTGAGTCACATATGATTGTAATTTCTGTTTCTCAGGTTATACATAAACTCACCTTTTTATTTCTCTTGTTCTGTACAATGACTAGAGAGAATTAAATGATGTCAAGGACAAAAAACCTCTGCCTTCTTAATTAATGAACCTTGTTATACTTTCTCTTTGTTGTCCTACTTTGCTTTTATCAGATAAGAGAAAATCCACAACTATTATACCCTCTGCAAAAAAAAGAGGCTAATTGCACATGTGCCAGAAAGAAATACTGCCTATAATCAATCAACTTGCTGTAACTATGTGCTAATCTCGTATGAAAAATGTTGTAATCCTGCTAAAAACTCCTCTGTCTCTGCATATATAAATGAAACCTTAACTTCCCTATTTCTGAATGCTGACTTCATTCCTTTGGAGTTGATGTTTCTATGTGGTCCATCCTAACTCCTTGCCCTTGGATAAACTCTCTTTAAATTAGAATTTGACTCTTTTGATACTTTAGGTTGACAATAGATTATCATGGGGGGTGAACTGGTGGCTTTATGAAAGATGTAGAGAAACCTGAGTGAGCACATTAGCAAGCTTAGCTGAGCATCATGTGATATACGTTCCAGTGGGAACTCTACAGAGAGCGTCCACCAGCAAGAAGGCCCTCATCAGATACAGATCCCCAGCCTTGGACTTCTCAGCCTCCAAAACTGTAAGAAATAAATTTCTTTGCTTGACAAATTACTCAGTGTCAGGTATCATGTTATATCCAACAGAAAATGGACTCATACAGCCTTAGAAAGCCCCTGAAGGGACCTG
>NW_006945030.1:0-652 GCF_000164805.1 Carlito syrichta | reverse complement strand
TCCATTCCGTGAATTTATTTATTTTTTCCTGATTGATTTTAAGGTAAAATTTACATAAAGCAAACTTCCTTCCTTTTAGTGCTCATTTCTGCCCATTTTGACAAATGTATTAGTCAAGACACTACCATCACAATCAAGATACAGACCAATTCTGTTAATCCTCCCAAATTCCTTTGTGTTCCTTTGTAGTCAACAGTTTTTCCCCATCCCTTCAGCCTGGCAACCACTGATCTGTTTATCTGTCCCTAGACAGTTTTGCCTTCTAGACCATCACCGAGATGGAATCATGCAGCATATAGTCTTTTGAATCTAGTTCCTTTTCCTCTCATGTTTATTACTGCATGAATCAGCGGTTCATTGTTTTTATTGCTGAATGAATTCCAGCCTATGAAAGTACCACATTCATTATTTATCCATTTACTAGTTGAAAGACATATAAATTATTTTTAGTTTTGAGTGATTATTAAGAAAACCTCATGAACATTAATGTATAGGTTTAATTGTGTAAACGTCATTTTTCAGATTGTTTCCAAACCAAACTTAGTCTCACTAGCCCAGCATAGTAAAGCCAAACTATGACATCGAGATTTGAAGTGAGAGAAAGAAGGGTATTTATTGAAGGACATCAAGCAAGGAAGAAGGGTACCTAATG
>NW_006945029.1:0-4080 GCF_000164805.1 Carlito syrichta | reverse complement strand
CCAGTTTTTTGTTTCGTTTATTTCTGTATTTTTTTTTTTTTTTGTCTCAGGTGTCCTGGATTTGGACTTTTATTTTGGTGATCTTGATTCTTCTGCTGAAGTTAGGGTTTTAGTGGTCTTGAATTTACAGGTTCCTTAGGTGGCTTGTTAGGCTGTTGACTTGTGATGTTTCCATTTTCTTCATGTGTGTTTGTAAAAATATGAGTTCCCCTCTTACTACTGTTTTTAAGGCATCCCAGAGGTTTTGGTAAGATATTTCTTCATTTTCATTTGTTTCCAAGTATCTTTTAATCTCTGTTTTGATTTCATGATTGACCCTGGAGTTGCTTAACAGCATACAGTTTAATGTCCATGTCTTTGTGGGTTTTGGAGGAACGTTTTTGGTGTTGATATTTATTTTTATTCCACTGTGGTGTGAGAAAGTGCATGGCAAAATTTCAGTCTTATGAAATTTGCTTATGTTTGATTTGTGGCCAATGATGTGGTCAATCTTGGAGTATCTTCCATGTGGTGATGAGTAGAATGTATATTCTGTGGTCGTTGGGTGGAGTGTTCTGTAGATATCAATTAGGTCCATTTGTTCAAGAGTTTTATTGAGGTTCCGGATCTTCTTGCTCATTTTGTCTTGATGATCTGTCCAGGGTTGTGAGTGGGGTATTAAAGTTCCCAGCTGTGATAGTGTTAGAATCAATATCTTTTTAAAGTTTGCCTAGAAGCTGTTTTACGAAAGTTGGTGTTCCTATGTTGGGTACATTGCATCATGTTCTTTTGGGGAGTAGGTAAGGTAGAACAAATAAATTTTAGTAAAACAAAAAGTTATTATTGGTGGAGATAGCTGTAGCAATACATGGGACAGATAGAAAAACAAATATAATTCAAATGATAATTTGGAAGGTGACACTGCTGAATAGTTCACAACACAAATATTTTCAGTGCCAGTATGTGCTTGACACTGCGTTATGATTTGAAAGCATGAGGTTGAGGAAGACATTGCCTCTGGCATCAAATACATCACAATTAAGTAAAAGAAAGAGAGATAAGCAAAAAACTAACTCATATTCAGGGTAATAAGCTCATTGCTATAATGTAAAGGACTCTAGACAGAGCAGGGTGCAGCTCCTTTTTACATGGATCAACACTGTTTGGAGATGGGGCTTCAAGGATTGAATACTTTTTTTTTAATCAATATTTTTTATTATGGTGTTGTGGGGTACAGTTAAGCGTTAGGTATACAGATACGTTTCATTCAGGCACCCTGTTGATAAGAGGTGTTTCCCCATCCCCAGACAGATATTTGCTACCATAGATCCCATCTCCCTCTCCCCCGCATAATTTCCCACTACTGTCAGTCATTTTCTTATGGTATTACATTGGATGTTAAAGGTTCATTATATTAGTGAGAACATGTGATACTCGGATCTTTGTTTCTGTGAGAGGTCACTCAGTATTATGGATTGAACACTTTCATGGATCTGAAAGAACATATGGTCCCCAGAAGACAGATGAGAAGGGGGAGTTTATTTGAAACATAGTGCATAGCAGGTACCTACTTCTATTTTGCTTAGATCCCATTTGTGTCTGGTCCTCACTACTTGCAACTGAATCTAACATGAACTAATTAGAGGCATCTCCATCTCACCCACCACTCACACCACAAACCCCCAGATCCTATCATCTTAGCCTATTAGTTCTACCTCTCAAAGATCTCTCTATTCTTTCTCATCTCCATTTTCTAGATTTTTGTTTCCATTGCCCACTCATCCAGATTATAGAGACTCTTAACTGATCTCTTTGCTTCTGATTCCCACCCAATTCCCTGCAACGCTTCCCCAGGACACAGAGTAACCTAGCTGAGTTGCCAAACCTAACATGTCACTGCCTATTGAGAATTTATCAACAGTTTCCCATTGCTTCAGGAAAAATCCATAGCCTTTTATGAGCTATCATGATTTTTATGATTCCTCTAAATCACAAAATACATTAAATGTTTTGTTGTAACTTGAAACCTATGTCATTCATTCACCAAATATATCATAGAGTGCCAAGAGCTCTTCTCTGAGAATGAGTCCTTTGTTTGGAATGTCTAGTCTTCTTTCTCACATAAAGCTCACCCCAAACATATTGTCTATAATTTTCATTTTGGTTTCTGTAAAATAAGTGAGAACTTAAGAAAGTGAAGGCATTTTTAGATGCATACAATTCTCTCAAATCTTTTAAAGTTATTTCATCCACACCTAATTTAACTGTGATTATTTTTAGTGACTTCCCTATATAGAAGAGGCTTCCTAAAGGACTAAACTTAGATTTTATGGAAACAACTCTTTTCCTTTGGCATTCTTATTTCATCAGTTTTTGTAAACTGTTTATTTACAATAACAAGCACAGCTGAACTTGGTAGGCATTCAGCTTAACTGGAGAGCAGAAGGGAGCAGGTCCATTAGACAGCAGCCCTCAGTCCTTGGCCCTTGGCTTCCAGCATTCACGGACTTGGGCCCATCCCTGAAAGGGCAGCCACACCCTAGGATAATTGTTTCTTGGGAAGTCTTAAATGGAAAGGCTGCTCTTTGAACTCAATTCCTGACCGACTCCTCAGATCAACCAATACTTTCCTCTCTCTTTTTAAAACATACTGCCTGATAGGACCCTAAACAAAAGTTCCTCTCTAGCACAACCTGTTATTGACCCACCAACTACCATCTTGGTTCCAGGAACTAAACTTCCATGTTTACTTCTGTATTTTCTGACTCTCCCTGTGCAATCAAAATATTCAGATTAAGATTTAGCAATCACATGTCTCAAAAAGTGGCAGCCAAGAGTCCGGGAACATGAGTGATGCAGCAACACTTGATTGAATTGATTTATAGGCACCAAATGGATTCTATTCTCACCCTTGCCTGAGGCTTTTCCTGGGGTGAGGGCTCCTTAGCCTAGATTTGTCTCTGCCCTGGAATGACTGCATCTGTGCTTGTTGTTTTTCCAGAAACCTCCTCAAAGCGAATTCCCCATCTTGACAAGCGTTGAGAAGTCTCTCTCTAATTCTCCCTTCCCATACCCCATACTCTCACACATCATAGAACTTTGACTTACATAGCATTTCCTTCCAAAATTAAAATGTTCCCTGGATATGCAAGTGAAAGGAAGCAAGGGGAAGATAGGGGAGGGAAGGGGAAGGAAGAAGAGAAGGAAAAAAGGAAAGAAGGAAAGAAAACAGGAAAACTAAGTAGCTGCCCAAGTCGAGGCACTGCACTTTTCTGTAAAGATTGTCTAAACATCAGTCTTGCATTAGCTAATTCTCAGTAGCAAGTGTCTTAGCAGAGCAGTGGTTTTAAAATTGAATTTGGGAATGGACATTCCCTGAAGCACTTAACTGTGTGTGCTCGCTTCAGAGACATGGAATCCAGAGCTGCTCAGAGCAGAAACCGGCTCTGGTTTCTGGTGAGGAAGGAGTGCTCACAACAGAAAGCCAGGGCTGCACAGGCCCACCTGAGGCTCCAGCCCACCGGGAATACCAAGGTGTAGTTTATTAGCCCTGATTGTCTCAATGGCTAATTGTTCCTTGGTGTCAAAAATGGCCTGTTACAGTGATTTTCAAATGTACTTGGAAGTTAGATCTTCCTGGAGATTTCAGTAAAAATAAAATGAGTTGATCCCATTCTAAACCTGCCTAAACCAGACCTGAGGGAGAGGCCAATGCCTGTGTTTTTAGCAGGTCCCTTCAGGGGCTTTCTAAGGCTGTATGAGTCCATTTTCTGTTGGATATAACATGATATCTGACACTGAGTAATTTGTCAAGCAAAGAAATTTATTTCTTACAGTTTTAGAGGCTGAGAAGTCCAAGGCTGGGGATCTGTATCTGATGAGGGCCTTCTTGCTGGTGGACGCTCTTTGTAGAGTTCCCACTGGAATGTATATCACATGGTGCTCAGCTAAGCTTGCTAATGTGCTCACTCAGGTTTCTTTACATCTTTCATAAAGCCACCAGTTCACCTCCCATAATAATCTATTGTCAACCTAAAATATCAAAAGAGTCAAATTCTAATTTAAAGAGAGTTTATCCAAGGGCAAGGAGTTAGGATGGAC
>NW_006945028.1:0-674 GCF_000164805.1 Carlito syrichta | reverse complement strand
TTTGGAAGGAAATGCTATGTAAGCCAAAGTTCTATGATGTGTGAGAGTATGGGGTATGGGAAGGGAGAATTAGAGAGAGACTTCTCAATGCTTGTCAAGATGGGGAATTCGCTTGAGGAGGTTTCTGGAAAAACAACAAGCACAGATGCAGACATTCCAGGGCAGAGACAAATCTAGGCTAAGGAGCCCTCACGCCAGGAAAAGCCTAAGGCAAGGGTGAGAATAGAATCCATTTGGTGCCTATAAATCAATTCAATCAAGTCTGCATCACCCATGTTCCCAGACTCTTGGCTGCCACTTTTTGAGACATGTGATTGCTAAATCTTAATCTGAATATTTTGATTGTACAGGGAGAGTCAGAAAATACAGAAGTAAACATGAAAGTTTAGTTCCTGGAACCAAGATGGTAGTTGGTGGGTCAATAAACAGGTTGTGCTAGAGAGGAACATTTGTTTAGGGTCCTATCAGGCAGTATGTTTTAAAAAGAGAGAGGAAAGTATTGGTTGATCTGAGGAGTTGGTCAGGAATTGAGTTCAAAGAACAACCTTTCCATTTAAGACTTCCCAAGAAACAATTATCCTAGGGTGTGGCTGCCCTTTCAGGGACGGGCCCAAGTCCCTGAATGCTGGAAGCCAAGGGCCAAGGACTGAGGGCTGCTGTCTAATGGACCTGCT
>NW_006945027.1:0-629 GCF_000164805.1 Carlito syrichta | reverse complement strand
CCAATCTCACCTGTCTCCCTAAAAAAAGGTTTTCACTAAAGTCATTCACTTTCTTACAGCAATATAAGTGATCAATTTCAGCTCATGACTGAGAACATATGGAACTCTGTTCTTTGTTTCTGTGATAAATCACTAAAAATGACCTACCACATATCCATCAAACGTTCTGCAAAATCTTTCATCTGTCCTTTTTTATGGCTGCATCATATTCCACTGTGTACATACTACATTTATTTTATCCTTTCCAGCTTGGATGGGCAACATGGTTGGTACCACGGCTTTTTGCAATTGTGATTAGAGCTGCAAAAAACATACTGGTGCAGGTCCCTTTTTGGTAAAATGATTTGAGTTCATCCAGGTATATTCTCAACAGGGGAAATACTGAGCAACATGGTAGGTCATTATCTTGTCCCTTTACAAACCAATACACTGTTTTCCAAAGATGTTGCTCTACTTTTCAGTCCACATGCAATGTAGAAGCATTTTTTTTCTTCCCAAATCCTTACCTGCATCTGTTATTCTTTGTTTTATTAATGATGGGCAGTCTTACAGGGGGCATGTGGTATTTCAAAGAGGTTTTATTTGCATTTCTTTGATGATGAGTGAGGCTGAGCAATTTTCATGTGTCC
>NW_006945026.1:0-10236 GCF_000164805.1 Carlito syrichta | reverse complement strand
TCTAGAAAACACTGCCTAGCAGATAGAGAACACTCAATACGTATTTATTAAATGAACAAGGAAGCCACTATTTCAAGTCAACTCTTAGCACAGGTTTCTTCCATTATCATCTTTCCCATACAGGACATGATCTTGCTATATCATAGAAATATTTACCAAATACAAGATTATAGAAATGGTCTTACCTTTTTTAAAGTTTTGTTAGCATTTAAGTGTGAATCATTTTGTGATTTTTAAAAATATCATAGAAAGTATGTGTTAAAGCTTTTCTCTTTTTTTGGCATATGAATGTCTGATTGTCCCACACTATTTGTTGAATATTTTTTCAATTAATTCCTTTTATGTTTTTGTTGTAAATCAGTTGCCTATATATGTAAACACACAAACACCAAGCCAATCTTTTTTTGTATTTCTGCTTTTGACAATATCACAAATTCTTTATGACTGTGGCTTAGTGAATCTTGAAATACCATAGTGTGTCTTACACATTTTCCCCCCAAATTAGTGTTACTATTTTAATTTCTTTGATTTTTTCCATCAACATTTTAGGATCATCTTTTCAATAACTACCAAAAAGTTCTGCTGAAACTTTGATCACTATTGCTTTGAATCAGTCTATCAGACTGGTGAGAAGCGACATCTTAACTATACTGACTCTTCCAATCCATGAACACAATATGTTTCTATTTATTCAGTAGAGATAATGCACATACTTTGTGAAATTATTACCTAAGTTTCAGAATTTTTTTTGTGCAGCTCTAAGTGGTACTATGTTTTTATGTTTATTTTTAATTCCAATCTGTTCATTGATTATACATTCAAAAATATTGCTTTTTTGCATATTGGTTTTGTGCAATACAACTGTATAAGCTTGTTTGTAGATTCTCTGGTAAATTCTAACTAGCCCATTATGTTTTTTGAAAGTAAAAACAGTTTTGTTACTTACTCTCCAACCTATTTTACTTTTGTATATTTTCTTGCTTTATTGCACTAGTTAGGACCTCAAAACAATATTGAGTAGGAGTGAGGAGTGCAGATATTTAACACTTATTTGTGACACTTTTTTATTTTTATTAAGCTAAAAATGCTTTCTAATTCCACTTTTGTCTTCCTCTTTGATCCATGGGTTATTGATAATTGTATATTTAAATTTCTAAATGTCTGTGGACTTGTCAGATACATAATTTATCTGCATAATTTATCTCTGTCAGAGAAAACACTGTGCATGATTTCTGCCACTTTACATTTGTTATGGCTTGTTCTGTGACTCAGAATGTGGCCTAACTTGGAGGATGTTCCATGTGTCCTTGAAAATAATAAGCATCCTGTTGTTTGCAGTTGACTGTTTTATGATTGCCCACTGGGCCACATTGGGAGACGTTGTTGTCTGGGTCCTCTGCATCTTTGCTGGTGTTTCATTTACTATCAGTTTGACTGATGAGAGAGGAGTGGTGAGGACTAAGTAAAATTACAGACCTGTCTATTCTCCTTTAAGCTTTATTAGCTTTTGCTTGATGCATTTTAAAGCCATGTTGTCATCTGCAGACACACACACACACACACACAAATACACACACACACCCACATCTAATATTTTTATTCAGTTTTGGAGAATTAACCCCTTTTATCATAACGTAATGTTTCTCTTTATCTCTGATAATCTGTATTGTTCTGAAACCTAGATGGCCTGATGTTTATATGACCCCTTATGCCTTCTCCTCATTGATATTCACATGGTATATTGTTTCCACCTTATGTTATTATGCTTGTTGAACAACATGCAGTCATTCTACCTGTGTATATTTGAAATACAGTTCTCATAGGTGGCATATAGGTAAGTCTCACTTATTTATCAACTCTAATATTCTGAACAGTATTCTTTTTCTGTAAACTTTTTGATTATTTTATGAATCCATTTTCTAGCAGTTACTGGTTTATGATCCATATCTATTTTTAAAAAATTAACAGGTTACCCCATGGTTTACAATATGCATCTTTAATTCCTCACAGTATTATTTTAAAGGGGCATTTTACAGCTTTATATGTCTGCAAAAACACCTTAAAACAGTACTTTGTTAATGTCTTCTTTTCTACTTTTGTGCTAGTATCCTCTATTTTAAATTGTATATACTATACATCTTCAAAATAGTTCTGCTATTAAGCTTTTGCAGTCAATTAACTTGGAAAGTGATTCAAATTTCAAGAAACATTCTTTCTTTTCCCTTATTTTCAGGTACAGTATGTCTTTCTCTATGTCTGGAGGCAGCCGAGTTTGCTGTCTTCTCCCAATGGCCCACAGATTTTTGTCAGTAGTGAAAATGACTGGAGAGGAGATATGTGCCTTTTTCCTACCAGTGAATGCACCAGGCTTCCAGGTCTGCATCATTGTTGGAGGCCCTATCTAGACTCCAACCCTGCCTGTTTCCCAGCCCTCTTCTGAGTTCCTGCTGAAGTTCATGGAGATCTTTGAGTAGGTGTGAACTCACCTCATTGATACCCATCAATAGCAATCCAATTCATGCTTATCTGAATTCTCCCTTGCTAGTATGGCACCTGAACTCTCTTTCTCCCATAATGTTGTAGGTGAACCAGCGATCAAGTATAATTTCCCCATGATAGAAAGAATGTCATTCTTTGCACTACAGGATGCTTGGTTCCCTCTGAGCTCAGCTTTCTGATGTGTTCAAAAAAGGTATGATTCTGTCATTTATGTCACTTTTTTAATGGTTATGATGAGAATAATGTTCTTACTTAAATTTTAGGTCTAGGTGGTAGCATTACTCTTTATCATTTTTTACATATATTTTTCTTGCTTAATTCTATATTTGTTCACTTACTGTGTCCATCTTTTCTTTTAAGTC
Organism: Carlito syrichta; assembly: GCF_000164805.1. Taxonomy (NCBI): domain Eukaryota; kingdom Metazoa; phylum Chordata; class Mammalia; order Primates; family Tarsiidae; genus Carlito; species Carlito syrichta. The sequence goes on along the minus strand of NW_006945026.1, from coordinate 7,375 downwards.
TTTGAACATATTTATAATAACACTTCTGTCTCCTATTTAATACTTTGGCAATTAGAAGTCTGCTTCTGTTAATTTTTATTTTTGTTAATAGGTTGCATATTTTTGTTTCTTTAATATGTATTTTTATTATTACATGCTGCAAATTGGATACTACATCTTAGCTATGATGTCAAGGTTTGTTATGGCAGACACTTAAATTATTAAAGGATTATGTTGACTAGTCACACTTAGTTGAATCTCTGTTAGGGCTGATCTATTTATGTCTTGTCCTTAGATGCATAGTTCTTAATCCAGGGCATGATTTTCACTGTTAAGGAGTGGTATCTACTGAATCAATAATATTTTCAGTGAGGTCCTTGGTTCTGGTGTATTTTGTCAGCTCAGTTCCATGAGGGACTCTCTTTCATGTCACCCAGTTTTTTTTGTGTGTATTTTTTCACCTTTTTTTTTTTTCAGGTAACTCCCCACTTCTGCTCCACTCACAACCTGCCATGCAGACTCTTCCTCATCAGTGCCCTGCCCTTTATTTTCCAGCTTCTTCAACATCTAAGAGCATTATCTCTTTCTCCTCCACTTGGAAAGACTCTGTGATCCACCTGGGCTTCATCTCCCTGTTCTATGGTTTAAAAGTGCCTTTAGTCAGAAATCTGGGGCAAAAATGAGACTCGCCTCAGGTGTACCTCTCCTCTTGAGGATCATAATCCTGCATGGCTGTTAGTCAATATATGAAAAGCGTGGTCTTATAAAATGTGTCTCCTCATAACTGCTTATGAAGGACAGGTAAGTCCAGTAATAGTCATCTCATCACTACCAGAAGTGACAGTGTGCTATGGTTTGATTTACATTTGAAGAAGCTCTGGCTGACTGTGGCATGGAAAAGAATTGCAGATGGGCCAAACTAGAAACAGGAAGGTCAATTAGGAGATAACTTCACTGAGTTCATGGGAGATCTTAGTACTGGAGTGATAGTGGGGAAGAGTGAGAGACACAGTAAGGCTGAGTGTCGTTTTGATTTAGATTTGATGGGGTGTGTTGATGGACTAAATGCTGGGAACATAGCTGGGCAGGAGGCCTCCTCAACCCCACTTGTCTGAGCCATGGGGCAGACGTGGCTTCCTCACTGAGAGAGTCAAACAGTGGTATGGGAGTGGGTAGTGGTGGAGATCAGGACTCTGTTTTTGGCAGTCAGAAATATCAAGCAGACAGTTGGGTATACTTGCTCATTACTCACAGAACAAGGATGGCTGGATGGTACTCCAAGCTTTAGGCTAGAACATATCCACGTAGTTAAAGCACACACGGAGAAAGGCCAGCACAGAAGCCTGGAATGTCATGTTGGTAGCACAGGACAGTCAGGAGGAGGTGAGGAAAATGTAACAGGAGGGGTGTTGGTAAAGCTCTGGAAAGAGAGAAGGATCCAGTTTCACCTGTGAGGGATTTTGAGAAGTGAACAAACAAGACTAAAAGCATCCACTTCATTTGCAGCAGAGTGACCACTGACCCATGCAGGTTAGATGTGGTATCCTTTCTGAGGCTTTTCTGGAGTGAACTGAGAGAGAATGGGGTACAAAGAAGAGACTTTTATGACAACAACAAGCTCTTCCCAGGAGCTCTGCCATGGAGGAGTTCAAGGCAACATGGAGGACTTGATGAGCTGTGAGTGTCTTTGTTTGTCTCTACCCACTTCCTTATTTCAGCTGAATGCCACAACCCAAGACTGAAAGTCGAGGGCTGGACACTCGTCCCAGCGTCTTGACTGCCCCAGAGACAGAAACCTTACTGTTAATCTTGGAAACAGAATTTAATCAAAATAAACTGGATTGACACTGGATTAAGTATATGCAGAGTCTTTAAATGCTGCTAAAAATATAAACCAAGTTACTATAATGACATCCCTGGCAAAAATCTGGGATCATTAATTCCTCCTCACTATATTTTTGCTTTTATTTTTTGTAACCTTTAGGCTGCTATAACAAACTACCTTAAACTGGGTGGTTTAGAAACAACAGACATATATTTCCAACAGTTCTGGAGGCCAAGAAGTCTGAGACTGCAGTGCTATCATCTTCAGGGTCTGGCTTGTGGCACCTCCCTGGCTGCAGAAGGCACTTCTTCCATGTCTTCCAATGGTGGGAGGAGGCCAAGGAGTTCCCAGCAGGATTCTTTAGTAAGGGCACTAATCCCATGGACCCAAGCACCTCCCCAAATCCCCACTTCCTGATCCCATCACTTGGGGATTCAAATTTCAACATACAAAATTGAGGAGACACAAACACTCTGACCACAGTACATGGAGTCCTTGGAAGGGCCATTTCAGTTTCCGCATGCCTTCCAAGGCTTAATCATTCACCTCCCCACTCCTCTTTATAATGATATTGATAATAATATTCATTCACTCCCCACTCCTCTTTATAATGATATTGATAATAATATGAAGAAAGTCAATAAGAGCTTTGCTTTATGTGCTTTGCCAGATGCTTTTCAAGCCTCATCTTATTTTTTTCTTATGGTGATATGATTTACAAACAATACATCATCATCCCTGCTTCACAGAAAAAGAAAAAGACAGAGATTAAGTCAGTAGGAAATAGAACTGGAGGTTAAACTTAGCTCTGTTTCTAAAGTGATCAACTTTTTAATAAATAATACTCCAAAAGTTAGTTGCTGCTGGGTATCCCTGAGATATTTTTAAAATATCTGAACAAAATTATCATTTGAATAATTGCTGCCATTATTTCTCTTAATTATACTTACCCTTCATTTATTTTTACAAAACTCAGTAGAATTATTTCATTTCTGGCTCATCAGAAAAATATGTTCCTCTTGTCATAATCCATCTATCTCTTAGCAAATCGTCATGGATGGAGCAAAAGCCCATTATCAGCCAGGCGTGAGCTTGGTGCTGGCTCCGATGCCTGCTGGCTGGTGACATTCCATGGGTTGGTCAGCCCGGAGTCTCGGTTTCATCATCTGTGATATGAAGTGAAGACCACTGGGTTTTTGCCTTTGTAGCGAGGATGAAGTGAAGTAGCATTTCGCTTGTTTGTCTTGGCCTGGGCTGGGCCACACGATCTACTTGATGAGTAGCCTCAATCAGCAGCAACCGAAGAATTCAAAAGCAGGAAGGGAGGAAACTGATCCCCTGTACACATAATCAAGCATGCTCAGTGTCTGTTCACTTATGAAACTGCATTGCCAAGTCAATCTCATGCTGTGCTTTCGCCTACAAAGCCATCTTTTCCTAAATCTGTTTAATCTTCAATTAATCATTAGGAGTGAGTTGTAGACTCAAGGCTCAATCCACTCACACTGTTATTGCCTACAAGATGCCTGGTTCAAATGATCCTATCAGTGAGATCCCACCGGTTATTAATTAATTTAAAAATTCTTAAAATTAAAGAAAACATTCCATGACCTTTGCCCATGTGGCCACTAAACCAAATACTCAGAAGTTTAAAAAGTATTATTGTTGGAAAATACACACACATATACACACAGAAAAGCCCACCAACCAGTGAGTCCTGGCTTCTTCCTGTTAGTTTTGAATATGAAATGTCCTGCATTCTTCTGCATATCTGCCCGGATGTTCTAGAAAAAACTTTAAAAAGTATTTTTGGGGAAATCAGATTCCCCAGTGAATTTAAACTTCTGAAATTCTACAAAACAACTATTGAGCCTTAAAAATCTAGTGACCTTTCAAAACTGAATTGTCAATGTGTGAAATGCATTTGTCAAGTTAATGTAGATTGTGGTACCAAGGGCTGCCATTAGATTATATTTCATTTTGTCCTTCCAAAAATGTATTTTACATTATTTCTTCACAAAGTGTCCCTTCTAAGGCTTCAAGAATTGTTCCCTTACAATCAAGTTATAATTATATTGTTTCAGTTGAAGTGTCAGGTTGACTCTGTCTCGATGACAGATAGTAGACTATTCTTCCTTTGTCAGTAAGGTTAAAAGGAAGCTCATTATGGAAAAAATAAAACATATATCCTCATCTTTGTTAATGAACTATGTTTAGACACAGATTTCTCTATTGTACTTACTCATTCATTTATATGTCTGTGGCTTTCAAATGCATTTGTTTTTATGATATAAATGCAAGCCAATCTTTCACATTTCCTGAAACCTGCTAGAAATCAAAGTCTGAGACAGAACAACCTCCCAAGCTTCAGGTTAGTGTGGGAAATAAGGTAATCGACTCCCAGATGGACTTTTCCTTCCTCAGAGGCCATGGCAGTTGAAGGATATCCCAACAGAATCATGTCCAGACCTTGAAGGACAGGGAGACACCTGCCTTGTGTTCAATTTCCACCACACTGAGCCAGACGCATCTTTTCTGATTTCAGACATGTGTTGCAATTGTTTCACAGGCTCTGCAAACTCATGACTTTTGAGACCAGAAACAGCATCCTGTGCTAAAGCCTAGGCTTATAAAGGTTATGTGAAATGATACCTCAATTAGTATTGAATTCCACACAGATGAATGGAAGCCAATTCTAGTGAAGAAGGTGAGAACTGGTAGAAAGGTTATCACATCATCACCATCATCATTGTCATCATCATCAATAACTATAGTAGACATGAATAATGACCATAGCATGCAACATCTAATGATGTCCTGGAACCCCTGACAGCGGCTTCTCTTTACGTTATGTGTACATGTTTGCCAAACCCGGTCACCTTTAACTACGACACAAGAGACCTAAGGATTACTTCAGCAAAACAGGGGTGGGGGTGGAGGCGTGCCTGTGTGCCCATGTTCTGAGGTAGAGGGGAGCCCTGGTATCCAAGCATGGCTGGACCCGGGAACCGAGAGGAGGCCTAACAGGGAGGTGAGGAAGCAGGCCTGGAGCAGCTGCCCCATCATGGGAAGGGCCTGAGCTTCTGCAAACAGCACTGGAAAGACCTGGATCTCAGAGTGCTTTGTGGCAAGGGAGCTCTCCGGCTCACTGCAGTGTGTTGGGGCAGGAATGTGAGCAGGTGGCTGCAGGGACTTACGTGAGACCCAGTCACAGAGGTGAGGAATGCTTGGAGGAGAGAGAAGCCACGATATCATTCGAGTGTCAAGACTGATTAACAGTGTGTTTTCTGTTCTGTGATGTTGTCTCCCTTCTTGTAGCTGAAGGTAGACTGAGAATAAATAATAAAGATTGCATGCTGTGACTGGGTCAGTATTGCTTGATGCCCAGCTCATTGATGGATAGTGGAGGTATTTCTTTTGTGAAATCAATGCTGCTTAGAAGGTTCAAACACAGAGTCCTATGGTCGCTCAGATTCAGGACTCACATCAGCTCACTTCATCTGTAAAACAGGCTGTGTTTTTCCATCCTTGTGTGCTTTGTTCTGTTTTTTCGATTCTCCCTGGAAGTCTGTGGGGTCCAAAATCATATGTGTTTAGCCCTTTTTCTTTTATCTTTCTGTTTCCTATTATCACTATTACTTGGATTTTATTCCATTAAAATAGCTTTGAACCCATGTTTTAGAGGACGTTGCCATCCTCCTGTTATTTGGAGCACTCCTCTTCAGACTTCCATAACAGCTGACACTCAAGTTGCCTTCCAGTAGAATTCTACCTTATTTCTTCTATTTCTATGTATCATATTTTTCTCTTTATTGGTTTTGTTAACTTGTAACATTGCATTGTTTTATTTTCCAGAAAGGAAACACATATGTTCATATTCAAAGCTCTTTTATGGCTTTGTCTTTTGAACTTGATTTATAGATTTATGTGACAAAAACTTTCAGGAGAGAAATCATATTTCTTGCATCTTTTTTCTTTTTAAAAATTGTTTTATTTTATTTATTTAAAAAATTATTTTAAAGAAGTGGGGTACAATTTAGGGGTAGGCATGTAAATGGTCATTGTACAGGTAAAGTTTGGGCCTCCCTTTGGTCCCTACGTCACCTGATTTGGAATCTTTCTTACATCTTTTAAGGTCAAACTCTTCTGTAGTTGGGAATTTGTACTTACCTAGGGAACATCTTATTGCTTTTCATTTTAAAAGTTATTTGAAAAAAATCTGTCATTTTGTATTTCTATACTGAGAAGATTTTAGGATACATTAATTTTAATATTCTTTAAAATTAATATGATTAAGTCTAGGCTTATTAATTATCTATTACCATATATACATTCTGGAGCAAAGCCACCTACAACTCAGGTGATTTTCTGTAGCAAAACCACCTAAAACTCAGGAACAATCACTCAGTTCCATGGTCTGTGGTCCTCCTGGGATCTGTAACACTTTCTGAGCAGATTCCTCAAAGGCCACTGCCAGAGGCATGGACAGCCACACCAATGAGCAAGTAAATGTCCTTCATGCTGTAGGACAAACTATGAGTACCGCATTTCCTTGGCTAGAGTGAGTCACATGGCCGAAGCCAAAGTTCAAGAACCAGAGAACATGCTTGCCCTTTTTAGTGGAAGGAACTGCAGAGAAATGTTTCACATGGGAAACACCAGGACACCAGGAGGGTGAAGATGTGAGGCCGGGAAAGAAATATTCCCTCTGGGAAAGGATGTTCCCACCTGGCATGGTGTGCAATGCAGATTCATGGGTGTGTCTTCCAGCTCTGTGTCACTTTCTTGTATTTTGTTCTTCAACAGTTTTCCCTTCTCTCTCAAATCTTCTAATTTTGTTGACATGCTGATTCACAGTTGATCTGATATAAATTTTCCTGGATTTGGTTTCATGATTCTCATCTTGTCTCTCGTTTTCTCCAAACTATGTTCCTTTGCTTTTCATATAGTAAACTACCACCCACATTTTCTGGATTGTAATTTGGTTTAGGAATTCCCTTAATTCTTATTTTGGCATATTTTTCATCTCTAAATTTTTGTGACAGTTTATTGGTTTTTGTTTAAGGATGTGACAAATTCTCATGTCTTTTCCAGAATGCTAATTAGAAGAGTGTCTATTTTCTTTCCCTCTTGCTCTTCTGAATCATCTGAGTAGCGATAAGAATTCATCTGAAAAGTAGATATTAGAATCCACCGGAATTGCAAATGGACTCTGCTATGGGGTGAATTGTGTCCTCCCAAAATTCATGTGTTGAAATCCTAACCCTCAGTGTGATGGTATTAGAAAGTGAGACATCTGGAAGATTTTTAGGCTGAGATGAGGTCATGAGGGGGTTATCCCCATGTGAGCTTAGACTCCTTATAGAAGAGGGAGAGGCTGAAGCTCCTTCTCTTCCTCCCTGCCATGTGAGGACACAGGGGAAGGAGCCCTCTGGGAACCCAGAAGTGGCCCTCACCAGACCCGAATCTGCCAGTGACTTGATGCTGGACTTCCAGCCTTCGGAAGTGTGAAAAATAAATGTCTGTTGTTTTATTCACCCAGTTGATGTTACTCTGTTATAAATACCTGAG
>NW_006945025.1:0-5951 GCF_000164805.1 Carlito syrichta | reverse complement strand
AGGAGTTAGGATGGACCACATAGAAACATCACTCCAAAGGAATGAAGTCAGCATTCAGAAATAGGGAAGTTAAGGTTTCATTTATATATGCAGAGACAGAGGAGTTTTAGCAGGATTACAACATTTTCATACGAGATTAGCACATAGTTACAGCAAGTTGATTGATTATAGGCAGTATTTCTTTCTGGCACATGTGCAATTAGCCTCTTTTTTTTGCAGAGAGTATAATAGTTGTGGATTTTCTCTTATCTGATAAAAGCAAAGTAGGACAACAAAGAGAAAGTATAACAAGGTTCATTAATTAAGAAGGCAGAGGTTTTTTGTCCTTGACATCATTTAATTCTCTCTAGTCATTGTACAGAGCAAGAGAAATAAAAAGGTGAGTTTATGTATAACCTGAGAAACAGAAATTACAATCATATGTGACTCAAATTACAGTCACATCTCTCTCAAGGTTTAAAGTGTTTGGGGGCCCAACGTCTTTTAAATTAGATTTATTTTCACGCTATTAATCCATGACCCTCATGACCCCATCACCTCTTAAAGGCCCCACCTTCTCAATAAAGCCACATTGGGAATAAAGTTTCAACATAAATTTTGGAGAAGACATTCAAACCATAGCCAAGGCCAAACAAAGAAACTGAAGATCCTCTTTCTTCTGGCTGCTTCATGAGAGTGAGGGGCTGTGCAATTCTAGTGGATTTCAGGACATTTTGGCATTTGACCATGGAGCCAGTGAATGTGCTGAAGCCTGACAGGGTAGATGAGTATATGAGGAATGTTTTCCTTTCTCCAGATTCCAGTGGGGCCCCACGATTGGTGGATATGCAAACATTTTCAATCCTGGGAAAGCTGTGGATTCCTGCTTGTGACCGGGCCTCCCACTGTGGAAGACAGCAAAATCCATGGAAGTGAATTTTAATATATAAATTATTGATTGAGCAATCGATTGACAGTTTGAATAGAGAGATGAGAAAGAGAATAGATAACTAGATCATTTGATAATGGAACATCTAATCTAGACAATTCAGGTTGAGTCTTGCTGTGATGAGATGTAAGGTTAGGTGGGTCTGTGAGTCTCTTTTCCTCTCAGTCTTGTACTGGTTATCTGCAAAATTAAAGAGCTGAGTTAATCCTGGAATCCTGAGTCCCCTCTGCCTGTAAGTGTTCTGGGCAACTGGGAAGGAGTGGGGGTCACCTTGAACCACACACCTCATGTCTACATCATGGAGGTGGTGCAGGTAAAAAAAAAATAGATGCCAGAAAATACTCCATATGCAGTGGGGGTTGGAATGAGGAGGGGAAAGAATTTCCTGTTAAAGTGAGTGGGCAGAATAGAGCTGGTTTCTACCTGAAGAAAATATGTCAGGATTGAGGATAGAGACTGTTTTAAGGAGGTGCAACAGATGGCTTCAGATTGGAGATCACCAAGCTGAGCCTTCCTCAGGGGAGATGACAAGATTAAAGTGGAATGGAGACAGGATGGTAAAATCAGATTTCCCTAAGCCCTTCCCCCTCATGTCAGAACTCTGCCAACATAATGAATACATTATCTGGGGTGGGGAAGGGTCTGCCCCTGAGGGGAGGGGCAGAGGCTGAGAAAGAAGAAATTTCCCAAGGTACATTTCTTTCATCAGAAAGCATAGACCTTCTAATATGATTGCATTGATTTCCAGCTTCTCTGAGAGCAAGCTTTTCTAAATGAACTTTGGAGCAGAAGAACTCTATAACTGCAGAAAACACAGTTCCAGATGGAGTTCCCAGGGGCTGAACTTGGGACTTTTGGAGCTTGGTGACTTTTAGGCACATTTCTTTCCAGCATCAAACAGGTCCCAGTAGTGATAGAGATGGAGCGGAGAAGCTGGAGATATTGTAGAACACCAGGGCTAGAGGACAGTTCTACGTAGAAATCAAGTTGAACTGCTAGCAGGCCCAGTCTCGGGGCTGGCTCATTCTGGGATCTTGAGCAAGGTATTGCCCCTGAGCTTCAGTGTCCCATCTGAAAAAAGTGGGTGATAGAATCTCCCAAAGGCTCCTCTCTTAAACCATCTAAGTCTAGGGCTCAGGGAAATACTGGAAAATCGAGTTAATATTGTGTTTCAACTCTGCCATGGAAAACTGAGTCCTAGGTTTGTAATGGGTGTGTCATCCCCTGACTGCTGTGAAAGTGAGGCCAGAGAGCATTGCGGGCTTCTATTGCACAATGATCAACTCTGTCCAATTTAGTTTGTCATTACATCTCAAATTTTAGTGTGCATGCTAATCACCTGGGGATTTTGTTAAATGAGTCCATAGATCTGGGGTGGGGCCTGAGATTCTGCATTTTGCATGAGCTCCCAAGCCATGCTGATGCCACTGGCCCACTGGTGCACTTTGGGTAGCAAGGATTTAACTAACTTGCCTATGATTACTTGGTTAGTAAGTCACAGAGGATGAGTTCAAACTCTGACCTGTCTGTCATCTTTACCCATGCCATCACAGGCAAGCAGTGCCAATCACACAGAATGGCAGGTGTTTGCATTTCTATCTTCCTTGTTAGGCTGTAAATGGATGTAATTTATCTTTGCATTCCTGCAGTCTACAGAATGCTAGGCACAAAGGAGGTGTTCAACAAAATTTTAACAGACTGAAAGAAATAACAGAGTAATAAGGAAACACACCAAGGTAAAACAGAAATAAAAGGAGATCGAGTCAATGATAATGTCATCGCAACGGGGAGACTCAGCTCAGGCCAACTCTACCTTGGTCCACCCTTATACTGTAGTCTGAGCAGAGTATGGGTGTTTCATTTACGTAACCCTATCCATTCCCCTGGTTTCTTCTTCCGAATTAAAACAGAAGAAAACAAAATGTAAACCAAAGAAAAGCATTATATAGAATGACTAGAGCTACAAAAATTGCTAACAGCAAGTGTTCACAAAGATACAGAACAGCAAGAATTCTCATTTGATGCTGCTAACAATGTAAAATAACACAGGCATCCTGAAAGGCAAGCATTTATTGTTACAAAGAGAAGCATTGTTTCACCATACTAGCAATCATATTGCTAGGCCTTTACCCAACTGATCTGAAAGCTTATTTCCACACAAAAACCTACACAGTGGACTAGCACCTTTAGTAATAACTGTCAAAACCTGGGAGACACCAAGATGTCTTTCAATAGGTGAATGGCTAAACAGACAGTGGTACATCTATACATTGGAATACTATTCAGCGATAGACAAGAAAGAGCTATTACACCACAAAAAGACATGGAAGAAACTTGAATGCATGTTCCCAAGTGAAAGTAGCCAGTCTGAAATGTTACATGCTGTGTAATTCCATTTATATGACATTCTGGAAAACTACAGGGAGGGTAAACAGGGATTTACCGTGAGTAGAAGGTTGAATAAATGAACCATGTGGAACTATTCTGTAGGAAACAGTAATTGTGCATTTGCCAAAACCCATAGAACATTACAGTAGAAAGAATGGGCCTTAACATGCAAATTTTAGAAAAATCATTTTTGGAAATTGGGAGGTCCAAGGATATAATGCAGAATGTTACAAAAGGATCTGAATTATAGATGTAGGAAACAATATCCCTGAGGAGGAGGGGGGAAACCTGTCTACCTAAGTAACTTGGAAATGAGTGGAGATTGTAAGACTAAAGGCAGAAGGAACTGCACATAAGCATTGTGCTCTCGTTGATAAACTGCTTCCCTCAGGAATATGGTTTAACAACTACAAAGTTACTATAAATGAATCCTGGGGTTGAACAATTAAGTAAAGGGATGGTAGAAGGTGGGAGCCAATTTTCTCTCCACTGGAGAGGAAGATCGAGGATATGCAAGGGGAGAAGTCTAGAATAATCCACATGGTAACAGGTGAGAGTTGGAGACATTAGTATGAGCTCATGTTTAATTTAATAAAGGTACAGATGGATATATGTATAGGCATATGTTTATAGACATGTGTGCATATGGGCTAGTATGCATACACATATTCCTTTGCTTTGTCAACTGAGAGGACCTAGAAGCAATGACATTCAAGTAGCAATGATCACACTTGGCACCCAGGTCTTGGTTTCTAATACCATTCTCCAATAAAAAGATTAGTGCTTTTTGGAGAAAGGGCTGGCTCTAGGGTGGAGACAGGAGATATATAGCATGTGTTTTCTGGAGCATCTTGGAGTATCAGAAAGTAAGAAAGTACTAAGGGACACAAGAGCCAACTGAAAGGGCTCCCAATCTGAGAAATAAAACAGAGTATTGAATTATAACTCAAAGTATAAAATAAGTATTCGTGAGTCCAGACTTTTTGAATAAATAAAGAAGTGGAAAAGAAGAGAGACACCTCCTACAGAGAATTACAAATAATTTTTCTAGCTAATTCATACTCAAGAGGATGGAGAAAAACTTCCCTTTTAAGTGTAGGCTTCACATAGTGACTTTCTTTCAAAGAGTCAAGTATAGAAAGAATGTTAAAATTAAAAAGTAGAGAAGGCCAAACACATCTTGGCCAGGAGAGGAAGATTAAGATCAACAGTGATAAGTCATGTTCATAGTACATAACCTCAATATAATGTGATGAGTCATTCTTAATCTGTGATCTTCCTCATCAACATCCACACCGCTAGTCTAATCATGAGAAAAATATCAGACAAATTCCAGTAGAGGAAATCCTACAAAATGCCTGATCAATCCTCAAAACGGTCAAGGTCATCAAAAACAAGGAAAGCCCCCAAAACTGTCAGAAACAGGAGATGCCTAAGCAGTTAGGACATCAGACGTAATATGATGTCCTGAATAGAATCCTGAGACAGAAAAAGGACATTAGCTAAAAACTGAGAAAATCTGAATAAAAGATGGGTTCTAAACCCTTAGCAAAAGAAACAAAGCAGGAGGTATGTGCTTACAGACTTCAAAATCTACTATAAAGCTACAATAATCAAAACAGCCTGCTGTTGGTACAAGAACGGGCACATAGACCAATGGAACCTGGCAGAAATTCTGGAAGCAAAACCTCAATTTCTCAACCAATTCATCTATATTCCCAGAATGACAAAGCCTCTGCCAACAACCACTGGGGAGAGGAGAACCTATTCAGTAAATGGTGCTGGGAAAACTGACTGATCACATGCTGGAGATTGAAACAGGAACCCTACCTAACCCCATACACAAAAATCAACTCTAAATGGATCAAAGACCTAAATGTAAAACTTCAAACTATAAAATCCAGAAGAAAATACAGGAAAAACCCTTATGAAAATTGGATTAGGCAACCAATTCCTGATCAACTCTCCAAAAGCACATGCCATAAAAGATAAGATAGGTAAGTGGGACCTCATCAAACTGAAAAGCTTCTGCAAAGCAAAAGAAACAATCAAGAGAGTAAAGAGAGCCCACAGAATGGCTAAAAATATTTGCCAACTGTAAATCTGACAAAGAACTAACATCCAGGATCTACAAGGAACTCAAATGTGCTGAAAGGAAAAAAACAAACATCCCTCTTAAAAAGTGGGCAAAAAATATGTAAAGACACTTCTCAGAAGAAGACATACGAACAGCCAACAGATACATAAAAAAAGGCTCAGCCTCACTAATCATCAAAGAAATGCAAATCAAAATCACATTGAGATACTGCCTAACTTCAGTCAGGATGACCATTATCAATAACTCAAAAAAAAAAACCAAACAGATGCTGGAGAGGATGTGGGGAAAGGAGAACACTTCTACACTGTTGGTGGGAGTGTAAACTAGCACAGCCTCCGTGGAAAGCAATTTCTAAAAGATCTAAAAATCAGTCTTCCATATGATCCAGCAATTCCCCTTCTTGGAATATACCCAGAGGAACTCAAATCACTCTGTAAAAAAGATACTTACGCACGCATGTTTATTGAGCATTATTCACAATAGCAAAAACATGGAACCAACTGTGCTGCCCATCAAAAGTGGACTGGATAAAGAAAG
>NW_006945024.1:0-735 GCF_000164805.1 Carlito syrichta | reverse complement strand
TTTGTAAGACTTTATGAAGACTGAGTGGTATTCCATTTTTTATATATATCGTATTTTCTTTATCCCTGTGATCATCCATGAACTTTAGTTTTTTTTTTTTTTAATCGTGGCTATTATGAATAATGCTACTGTGAATAAGGGAATTTAGATAGCTCTGCAAGATCTTGACTTCAATTCTAGTAGATATACACCCTAGAGTAGGCTTGTTGGATCATATAGTAATTTTAATTTTTATTTTTTGAGAAATTTTTATAATGTTTTTCTTTAATCACTGTATCAGTTTCCATTTCACCAACAGTGTAAAGTGTGTAAGTGTTCGGTTTTTTCCACATCCTTGACAGCACTTTTTATCTTTTGACTTGTTGATAATAGTCATCCTTTAACAGTATCTTTTTTGTGTCAATTAATATGAAGGTTAATTTTAGGTGTCATCCCGACTGACTTGAGGAGTATGTAGAGAACTGGTAAAGTATCATTTCTGGGTGTTTCTTGAGGATGTTTCCAGTGGAAAGTAGCATGTGATTCATTGGATTGAGTGGAGACGATCTGCTCTCAATGTGGGCTGGCATCACCCTTCAGCTGTGGTTCAATACAAAAATGCAACTTCTCTCTCTTAGAGCTGGGATATGCTCTTCTCTTGACCTTGGAGGTCAGAACCCCAGGCTTTCTAGCTTTTGTTCTCTGGGACTTTACGCCATGGCATTCAGGTTCTCAAACCTTTGATATTGAACTGAG
>NW_006945023.1:0-723 GCF_000164805.1 Carlito syrichta | reverse complement strand
TTCAAGAGATGCTCTGAGGATATTTGGAAGCATCCAGGTAGTAATAGGATTGACATAATAGGTAGGACCTTTGGACTGAGAGGTATGACCATAGATCTGCATTGGTCACTGATGTTTCTGGTGAATTTGCCCATGACTCTTCACTCTCTAGATCTCAGTTACCCAATTCATAAAATGATAGAGACATCTACTTCTAGTCATGGAGTGACAACATCAGACTTTTCCCTCTCACCTTAAGCAAATAGAAAACCGAGTAACAGATATGAAATGGCAGGCAGCAGAGGACATTGCTTCTTAAAAAAAAGGAAGCAAACAAAGTGAACTCAATGACTATCCTAGGTCACTACCGAGAAAGTCAGGATGAAGTGCAGGAAGAAGGAATCCAAACAGAACTTAGTGGTTTCGTGGAATTTAGCAAACAGCATTCAGATTCATGAAAGCAAAAAAAATGTTAGAGTTTGTGAGACTAAAGAAGGGGGAAGTGCTCGGCAGAGCAAAGCTCCAGAGATGTGAAAAGGGATTTCCTCAAGTCTTTGAATGTTGATCTGTGTATGTGTCAAAAGAAGACAGGGAAAGAATATCTGAAAGGGGTCGGCAGAGTCATCTTCAGAACTTATGCAGGCCTGAAAAACCTCCTAGTATGTGGACATCAAATGGAACACTCAAAAGCATGGGCTTCAGTCGTGGGAACAGTCAGTCCTAGATTGAAGGCTACTGTGGCTC
>NW_006945022.1:0-4366 GCF_000164805.1 Carlito syrichta | reverse complement strand
TAGAAAATAATTCGAACCAAGCCTCATACTCAGGCCTCCCCTAAGATTTACAGATGGGTGATAATGCAAATGGAGGCTCATGAACTGTATATAGAGATATTTAGAAGTTTTCCATTACGTTCACACACTTAAATGTGTTCTGCCCTCCTTCCTTGACAAATATATCTATATAATGACCTTCAAGGCTAGGTTCAAGCTTAGAATTCTCAGACTCCGTGAGGTCATCCTCACACGTGCTGGGGAGAGCCGAGGTGACCCACCTGCCTTCACCCTCAACCCTGGATCTTCCCAGCACCACAAGGGGCCTTCTTTGCATGAGATGCACATTGAAGGTTGTGCAGCCACACTCCATGCACTTGTTTCTTGCAAATGCCACCCCTCAGGCCTCTAGCAGAGCACACAGGTGGCATAGTCCACCCTCAGAAGTATGGGACCAGGGGAGATGGCTGCGCACATCTTGGAAACAGGACGAGGGCATTTGGGCAAAGAATCCCTTGTTCCTGGCACATAGAGCTTGGTCTAGAGTGGGAGGTGATGACTCTGGGTGGACATGTCTCCTTAGCCTTATGAAATCTTCATTTTGTGGGGAGAGGTGTGGGCCCTTAATGTGAAAGTCCCAGGGTAGGAATACCTCAGGCTGGATTTGAGGACAGGACTGTTCACACTAACGTTATGACCCAAAATTCAAGGCTCTTTCCCACTATTGGTCAGCTGATTTCTTTGCCTTAAAAGCCAGAAACAAATCCCAGTCACTCCCTGAGGACGCAGAGTGGGCTCTGGGTGGACGACAGTTGTCCTGGGAATCATTCAGAACCTAGACCCCTTGAAGACGGCAGGGAGGTGTCTGCAGCTGGAAGGCTTTATTTGAGATCACCTCATTCATTGGCTTTTCAGATGTTCCCAGAATTCACCAACCCCTTTGTCCCATGATGAGAGTCTATTGGGGAACATCTTTTCAACCCCACAAGTCGCAATACTGAAGAGCCTGGCTACTTTTGTCTTGAGGAAACTGTCCTATCATAACCTCAGAAGTGCACAGTGCTTGCTATTGAATTTCCTCTGCCTCACAGTCCCACAGGGATCAATACAGTTATTTCTCCAGAGGTTTTTACAGGGTAGAGGAGTGACACTGGCCATCCCAGGCCACACGGAGTCCATTTCATTCCTTCAGACCCTGGAGGGCACAGCTGGGACTATGGAGAAACCTGGGGGGGGTGACTTTGCCTAAGGCCATGCAGCTAGAGTCAGTCTTAAATCTCCCAACTGTCATTACTCCTGAAGTCTCTCTTTCTGAAGACCTCCAAAACATTCACCAGCATATGCTTTTAAATATTCTTCAAGGCCTCATGTTTCAGGAAGGGGTTATCTGAAGACAAGCTGCTTTTGGGTGAATAGCTGTGTCCTCAGCCCCTTAGCAGAAACCCCAGTACCAACTGGGGAGGACCCAAGGAAGCTCTTCACTCCTCAAAGGGCTGGTAGTAGACAAGTCTTATCTGTCTCTATAATATGTCTGTCCCTGTAATGAGCGGTAGCTCTAGGTATAGCTATTTTGAAATCCCCCTTGGGCCGGGCTTGGTGGCTCAGTCTGTAATCCTGCGCCATGGGAGGCTGAGGTGAGTGGATTGCCTGAGCCCGTGGGTTCGAGACCCCCCTGGGCAACTGGGTGAGACCTCATCTCTACATAAATAAAAAAAAATTAGCCAGGCGTGGCAGCGTGCACCTGTAGTTCCAGCTACTTGGAGGCTGAGGCGGAGAGATCGCTGGAGCCCAGCAGGTCGAGGGTGCAGTAGCCGGGAGCGGCCACTGCACTTCAGTCTTCAAATAAAAAAATAAAAAAGAAATCCCCCTTGGATAAATGAGGAACCAAATTCAGAGAGGTTGAGTGACTTCCCTGAGGCCACATAGCTGTGAGAGCAGCTTTCATTCATCAGGGTTATTCTGAAGCACCTGAGAACTGAACAATATTGTCAGGGTCAGAAATTGGAGGTGGGCCCAGCTCCAGTTATTCTGGGGTGCCCTTGATGAGCCATTTATTTGAATATGGTACTCATATTTGGGGAATGCCCGGAATGATCTGCTGCTCTCTTTAGGTGAATGTCCTATAGGGGCTCAGGACACCCAGCCTGTGTCCTGAATCTCCAGCACATCTTACATCAAGCACACTGAAAGCATTGGGGAAAAGATATTAATATTAAAGCAAACAAGCCTCTGTTGCAGAGACTCACACCAAACACGTGGCACTCTTGGGTCACTATCATCCTGGTTTGCCTGAGATTCGGGGACTCCTAGAATGCAGAACTTTGAGTTTCAAAACCAGGACAGTAAAGTCGATGACCTTACTGCACCCAGACCTCTAGGGTAGGGACTTTCACCTTCCCTCCTCCCCCACCATATCCTCTTGTGTCACACAAGTCAAGGACTCTGGTAGAAAACTCCACAGGAACCCAGGAGTAATGACAGTTGGTAGTTTTAGACTGACTCTTGCTGAATGGCTTTATGCAAAGTCACCCCCGGGGTCGCTCCATAGGCCCAGCTGTGTCCTTCAAATTTCCTGGGTGAGATGATGCCCCCTAGGGGTCTGTAAAGACATGCTCTAGTGGGAGGCCCCAGAGTCACTTACCCAACTTGAGCAAGTGACTTATCTTCTCTGTACCTCATTATTCTCATCTGAAAAACAGGGGCCATAGTGCTATCAGTCTTTAGCTCACAGAGATGTTGTATCAAAATAAACAAATGCATTATGAACTCCCATCTCTCTACCTAGCATGGCATATATCAGAGACTCAAGAAATGTGGGTAGCTATTAATATTCATTTTTTAGACATGAATTAGTAGTATTAGTTATGAATAGTATACTTTGAGCCAGGATGAAACCTGTTTGCACCAAGTCCAACTCCAATCTTCAACTCTTTAAATTCCTGGAAAGGCAGAAATCAAGGAAAGAAAAAAATCCTGCAAGAATTTCAGAAGCCTTTGATCCCACCATACTATGGAACTGTCTATCTGTGATAGGAAATCTGTTTAAACAGAATCTTGACGAAGTATTAAAATGATGGCTCACCTGGTAGGAAGGAATGGCTGCTCTGGCATTAGTGATATCCATGAACCTGACTCATGAATATTTTCTCCACTGCTTGCTTTCTTTGGCTAGACTGGCCTTTTTTGGGAGGCAGGTCACTGCAACCCAGGCCTAGGTCTGCCAAGATACCCTCTCTTCCTGGGCAACTGTGACCACAATCTTCTTCCCTGTTCATTTTTGAACCTCTGGAAAGGGCCCAGAGCAGAGCAGAGCTGGAAGAGGGTGTGGTTAGAGATGCAGGTGTCAGAGAGAGGTGCACTTAGAGGCATAGGTAGCTTTGGATTTCAGTTGTGCCCCAGTTCCATCCTTCCATGTTCCCAATTCCATGGGTACCTGGCTTCTTCTTAGCTTGGTCTCTGGAGGAGTCAAGTGACTCCTCCTTTCCCTGACTCCATCCTGTGGTGCCTATAACTCCAGACAGGGGTGAGGTTTCAGGATGGAAAAAGTCAGGCCGAAGATGTGGAGGAGAGGAAGACCTGCCACACACTGCATGCATGGAGTCCAGGCTGCCCTGAGTGAAAAAGACAAGCTTTGAATCATGCACATGGGTTCAAATCCTGCCTCCACTCGCCAGTTGGGCAAATCATTTGGCCTCCAAAGCTCATGGTTTTCATTGTAAAACAGGGCAAGCAAAAACCCATCTGGCAGGCAGAACACACCTGGCAGGATTGCTTGTGATAAATATAAGAATTCGAGATTTTACTGAGAGTCTGTGGCACCCTGGAGCTGGTGCAAAGCTGGTTATCAGTGAATGATATGAATAATACTAAGAGTTCATGTTTATTTGCACTGACATGGGCATTGAGCCAGTTGCTTTATTTGCTTTATGCATTGAACGCATGTCACATATCTATATGTTGGATGCATTTAATTCTCAGAACAGCCCTTTGCAGCAATTTATTATATTATGTAAAATACAATAAAGTACACACATAAAATACTTAATTGTTGGGAGCCGGCCACGGAGGCCCACTGAGCGTTAGGGATCAGGAAGGGCCGTTGACCCCGAGACCACTATTATGCTTTCGGGAGCTATTGACCCCATTTCCTCCCCCCCCTTTTTTTTTTGAGTTGGAGTCTCACTCAGTCACCCAGACTGGAGTGTAGTGGCCGCTCCCGACCACCGCAACCTCGCCTGCTGGGCTCCGGCGATACTTCCACCTCAGCCTTTCAAGTAACCGGAATTACAGGTATGTGCTACCACGCCCGGCTGATTTTTTGATTTATTGTAGAGATGAGGTCTTGCTGCCCAGGCGGGTCTCGAACCCGTGGGCTCAGGCAATCCGA
>NW_006945021.1:0-769 GCF_000164805.1 Carlito syrichta | reverse complement strand
TCTACCATCCCTTTACTTAATTGTTCAACCCCAGGATTCATTTATAGTAACTTGTAGTTGTAAACCATATCCTGAGGGAAGCAGTTTATCAACGAGAGCACAATGCTTATGTGCAGTTCTTTCTGCCTTTAGTCTTACAATCTCCACTCATTTCCAAGTTACTTAGGTAGACAGGTTTCCCCCCTCCTCCTCAGGGATATTGTTTCCTACATCTATAATTCAGATCCTTTTGTAACATTCTGCATTATATCCTTGGACCTCCCAATTTCCAAAAATGATTTTTCTAAAATTTGCATGTTAAGGCCCATTCTTTCTACTGTAATGTTCTATGGGTTTTGGCAAATGCACAATTACTGTTTCCTACAGAATAGTTCCACATGGTTCATTTATTCAACCTTCTACTCACAGTAAATCCCTGTTTACCCTCCCTGTAGTTTTCCAGAATGTCATATAAATGGAATTACACAGCATGTAACATTTCAGACTGGCTACTTTCACTTGGGAACATGCATTCAAGTTTCTTCCATGTCTTTTTGTGGTGTAATAGCTCTTTCTTGTCTATCGCTGAATAGTATTCCAATGTATAGATGTACCACTGTCTGTTTAGCCATTCACCTATTGAAAGACATCTTGGTGTCTCCCAGGTTTTGACAGTTATTACTAAAGGTGCTAGTCCACTGTGTAGGTTTTTGTGTGGAAATAAGCTTTCAGATCAGTTGGGTAAAGGCCTAGCAATATGATTGCTAGTATGGTGAAACAATGCTTCTCT
>NW_006945020.1:0-845 GCF_000164805.1 Carlito syrichta | reverse complement strand
TCCAATTTTCAAGTCTTTAAATTCCTGGAAAGGCAGAAATCAAGGAAAGAAAAAAATCCTGCAAGATTCAGAAGCCTTCGATCCCCACCTTACTATGGAACTGTCTATCTGTGATAGGAAATCTGTTTAAACAGAATCTTGATGAAGTATTAAAATGATGGCTCACCTGGTAGGAAGGAATGGCTGCTCTGGCATTAGTGATGTCCATGAACCTGACTCATGAATATTTTCTCCACTGCTTGATTTCTTTGGTTAGACTGGCCTTTTTTGGGAGGCAGGCCACTGCAACCCAGGCCTAGCTCTGCCAAGATACCCTCTCTTCCTGGGCAACTGTGACCACAATCTTCTTCCCTATTCATTTTTGAGCCTCTGGAAAGGGCCCAGAGCAGAGCAGAGCTGGAAGAGGGTGTGGTTAGAGATGCAAGCGTCAGAGAGAGGTGCAGTTAGAGGCGTAGGTAGCTCTGGATTTCAGTTGTGCCCCAGTTCCATCCTTCCATGTTCCCAATTCCATGGGTACCTGGCTTCTTCAAGCTTGGTCTCTGGAGGAATCTTGTGACTCCTCCTTCCCTGACTCCATCCTGTGGTGCCTATAACTCCAGACAGGGGTGAGGCTTCAGGATGGAAAAAGTCAGGCCGAAGATGTGGAGGAGAGGAAGACCTGCCACACACTGCATGCATGGAGTCCAGGCTGCCCTGAGTGAAAAAGACAAGCTTTGAATCATGCACATGGGTTCAAATCCTGCCTACACTCGCCAGTTGGGCAAATCATTTGGCCTCCAAAGCTCATGGTTTTCATTGTAAAACAGGGCAAGCAAAAACCCATCTGGCAGGCAGAACACACCTGG
>NW_006945019.1:0-497 GCF_000164805.1 Carlito syrichta | reverse complement strand
CTTTCATATGATCCCACAATCCCCCACTGGGAATATACCCAGAATAACTCAGGTCACTCTATAAAAAAGATACCTGCACATATATGTTTATTGCAGCATTGTTCACAATAGCAAGAACATGGAACAATCGTGCTGCCCATCAAAAGAGGACTGGATAAAAAAAATGTGGTACATATACACAATAAAGTATTACGCAGCCATAAAGAAGAAAAAAATCATGAACTTTGCAACAATGTGAATGGAATTAGAGCTTATAATACTGAGTGATCTCTCACAGAAACAAAAAGATAAGTATAACATTTTCTCACTCATAAGTAGACCTTGAACAACTACCATATTATTATAGGAAAGAAATTGAAATTAGTGAGAAACTATCAGGAGGGGTTTGGGGTGGGGATAGCTGGGATTGACGGTAGTCAATATCCACCTGGGGAAGGAGGGAGCACACCTCATCAATAAGGGTACTTGCACAAGGAACATTTGTATACCTAACCCTG
>NW_006945018.1:0-808 GCF_000164805.1 Carlito syrichta | reverse complement strand
TAGTATTAGTCCAATTTTACTAATGAGGAACTGAGGCATAGAGGTTACATAAATGCACAAGGTCACAGAAATTAATAAGTTGTGAAGCAGGGCTGAAAGCAAACATTTGGTTTTCATCTGCACACTATTATTGCCCACTTATATAACTGTCATATAAAAACAACAGTACAATAATAAAAAAAGGAGGAATTTTAAATTTTTCAATTCCCTTCATAAGAAATACTTGTTATAATAACTGAGTCAGGTATAGGTCATACTGTGAACATAGAGAAGGTCTTATAATACCCATTTCTCAGATCGGAAAACTGGAAAGTCCACAGTGCTTGCCAAGAGCTAAGGTAGAATTAGACTGCCAGAGCCAGAGCACAGAGCTCCAGGTAAAACTCTTCCAGCCAGCCAGCACCTTGGCCTGTGACTGTCCAGTATGTTACTGATCATTAGCCCGCCATGTACAGTGCAGCCCCCCCACCCCACCAGGCTACGGCAGCCCTGGCAGACTAAGATGAATTCAAAGGTTTAAAGTATTTTTGAGAGAGGATCGAGCACTTTCCAAGGCAGTCAGGCAAAGAACAACCCCAGGCTGGTGAGAAGGTGATCTGTCTCCTACTGTCCAGAAATTGGCCTGGTTGAGTACAGCCAGACCAGGGGGGACCCACTGCTGTCTAAACCAGCACAACTGGTTGAAGTAGGAGCCTTCTCTACTCTTCTTCTGGGGAAGAATACCATCCACAGGCACTTGTCTTCTCTATACTCCTTTCATGTAAAGTTCAAATTCCAGAGCTTCTTCAGCCAGCCCCTCTGACCTTGG
>NW_006945017.1:0-4063 GCF_000164805.1 Carlito syrichta | reverse complement strand
TACAGTGTCAGGAAAGACAAATTTATTTCTGAAGGGAAAATGCGCAGGGGCTTTTGTACATCGATGTCTGCACACACCAAAAAAGGTCACAGGTAGTATTGTGAGAGATGGAAGGAAGAGAGCATGTCTGTAGTCTACATGCTATGTACCTTCAGGGGCATATACATTGGTGTCCAACCTATATGAGCTGGTGAAAATTATTTTCCTTCCATTCTGTGCGTTTATTTATTTTTTCCTGATTGATTTTAAGGTAAAATTTACATAAAGCAAACTTCCTTCCTTTTAGTGCTCATTTCTGCCCATTTTGACAAATGTATTTAGTTAAGACACTACCATCACAATCAAGATACAGAACAATTCTGTTAATCCTCCCAGATTCCTTTGTGTTCCTTTGTAGTCAACAGTTTTGCCCATCCCTTGAGCCTGGCAACCACTGTTTATCTGTCCCTAGAAAGTTTTGCCTTCTAGACCATCACCGAGATGGAATCATGGAGCATATAGTCTTTTGAATCTAGTTCCTTTTCCTCTCATGTTTATTACTGCATGAATCAGTGGTTCACTGTTTTTATTGCTGAATGAATTCCAGCCTATGAAAGTACCACATTCATTATTTATCCATTTACTAGTTGAAAGACATATAAATTGTTTTTAGTTTTGAGTGATTATTAAGAAAACTTCATGAACATTAATGTATAGGTTTAATTGTGTAAACGTCATTTTTCAGATTGTTACCAAACCAAACTTAGTCTCACTAGCCCAGCATAGTAAGCCAAACCATGACATCGAGATTTGAAGTGAGAGAAAGAAGGGTATTTATTGAAGGACATCAAGCAAGGAAGAAGGGTACCTAATGCTTTAGACCCAAACTCCTCAATGCCTTACAAGCAAGGGTTTTTAAAAGTAGGGTACATTTCAGGAAAGCAGAAGTTACAGATAAAATTGTAAATAAAAAATGAAGGCTGCACATTGATTTGTCTCAAAAAGGAAGAATATCTTAAAGCAAGGACTTACAAGTCACAGATGGATCCAGAGATTTTTTGATTTGCATTTGGTCAAGGCATCAGGGCTTTGTCAAAAAAACTTGGTATCAGGAAAAAGGAATGTTAAAGTTTGGCTTTAACATAAGTTAGTTAGGATGAGTAAACCTGTTAATCATATGAGGCTATGCTAGAGCCAGGGCACAAGAGCAAGCCACAACATACTGGGTCAGAGCAATCAGTTTAGCAAGATTGATGGCTTGTACACATAACTCTCTCCAGGTCTCTCAGAAATTTAGAACAAATAATAGTGATCCATGTTCAGTCCTCAGTTCTTCTTTTTCTGAGCTCTATGTGTGATAGAGGTTGATGATTTCCATTGTGTGGGAAGCCCTAGTTTCTGAAAAAACAACTCAAGAACCTATGTTATATATGTTAAAAAGTTGTCTTTTAGTTTAATAAGGAATCAAACATCCTGTGACTCTAACTTACTTGGGTTGCTATTGTTTAAGCTATTGCTATCTTCTTGCTCATTGGGTTGTTCATCTGTTTCTCAAGGATAACTAGATGCCTGAAATTTCCCCTGAAAGAACTCAAAATTTTTCCTTTATTTCCATGCTTGCGGGAGGCCCAGCAGTCCTGCTCAAGATCATATGGGTAAATACCGAGGCATGGGAATGCTAAGGCTTGGGTTAATGTGTGTTTAATTTTGTAAGAAATGGTAACACTGTTTTCCCAGGGTTTAGGACTTTCATTCCAAAGAACAGTTAGGGGAAAAGGGTCCAGGTGAAACTTTTTGCTTTTCACTCAGCAGCTGCCATTTCCTCTCCCACGTGTGCAACCATGGGGGGGTCTCTCTCTCCAGTCTTTTGTGTGAACATCTGGCATGGTCTGTGGAAAGAACCCTGTGTGGGTGCAAATTCCCCCTTGTGTCTGTGGCCCAGGGCTTCTACAGTCTCTCACATGCCCACATGCATCCTTTAGCAATATGTTAAAATTTTAACTGAATTCTCCCTACTGGTGTCCAGGAGTGTCACGTAAGTGCTGTCAAGTCTGTACTTGGATGTGCCCATCTCTCCTTAGGCTTCTGGTTAGTTGATTGTAACCTCAGTTCTGGGAAATCAGAAAAAGATGTGAGTTTGCAGACTGCCTTCCTTTGTTATTGTTGTTATTGTTATTATAAGGGGAAAGGAATGCTTTTTCCATCTTTGCTTTATTATAAGGATAAGCAATGTTTTTTCCACTTTTCTTCATTCTATGTGGAAACCAGAAACATTGCAGGTGAAAATTTAACTATATGAACTTGAACCATGGTTAATTATCACAGAGCATGACAGATTATCACCCTTTATATCAAGGTATTTTGAGAAAAACAGATGAGATCTGCTGGAAGATTCTTTTGTCATTTAATCATTTATTCATCCTTGATTAAACCCTAATTTTAGTCAGAAGCTGAGTGAAGTGCTAGAGAGTGAATAGTGAATTAAGGGAGGTCACTTGTTACCAAAGAGCTTACAATCTAAGACTTGCAAGCTTTTGTCAAACAAGGTACCAAAAGCTCAGGATGGGAGCACAGGGTGCTGCAGGGAATGGAGTACAGTGGGAAAGGAGGGCCAAAGACAGCTTCCCAGAGAAAATGACATCTGAGTCCTGTGTGAGTTAGTCAGGGGAAGTGGGGTGGGTTGTAGAGGTGGGGAGAGCATTCGTGTGGCTGAAGCATTGGACATGGGATGCCAGGAGATTGGGGAGAGAGATGATTCTGTTATGCTAAGCAGGCAGATTCACGAAGGGGTCAAACCTATGGCCTCTTGAGCCAGCCAGCCTACTGGTTTGAGTCCTGGCCCTGCCACTTAGCTTCTGGGTGACCTCAGTCAAGTTACATAATTTCTCTGTTCCTCAATGTTCTTGTCTGTGAAACAAAGATGTGGTGGTGCCTACCTCATATGTCTATGAGAGGTTAAAAGGGTTGCAGTATGGAAGGTGTTTAGTGCAAGGCCTGCTCATGGTGAGGCCCAATTAGGATCAGCTGTGGTTTAGCAGGGAACAGCCATGGGGGTTCCTGATAGTCACAATAACGATTCTGATCCTGTAGGAGTTGGGAAGCCATTAGAAGGTTTTCAGCAGGAAAGTGATAGGATTAAATTTGTGTTAGAAAGATAACTGACTACAGAACAAGCTGGGGATTGAAGTGAAAGAAAATCAGAGATGAGAGAAAAAAGTCAGAGATTTGAGAGACTGAGATGATAGAGCCTGAATCAAAGTTGTGGCAGGGAGTCTTAGTTCATTTTTGCTGCTGTAACCAAATATCCAAGACTGGGTTATTTATGAAGAACAGAACTTTATTTCTTACTGTTCTGGGGCCTGAGAAGGCCAAGACCAAGGCACAGCAGATTCTGTGACTGGTGAAAGCAGCTCTCTGCTTTCCAACATGCTGCATCCTTCAGAGAAAACAACTGTATCTTCACATATCCTCACATGGTGGAAGCTCTCTCTATCCAGCCCTTTGATAACATCCCTAATCCCAAAACCCTCATGAGTCAATCACCTCCTAAAGGCCCCACCTCTTAATAAGATCACATAATCCATTAGTGTCAACATAAGAGTTTTGGGAGACACATTCAGACCATAGCATAGGGGCTAGAGAGAGAAGCGAATGAATTTGTGGGATGTGTAAGAGGCAAAATGGGCACACTTGGTGTGTCTTATTCTGTTTGTGTTGCTATAAGGAGTATCTGAGGATGAGTAATTTATGAAGAGAGAGGTTTATTTGGTTCATGGTTCTGCAGACTGTTCAAGAAGCATGCTGTCAACATCTGTTTCCAATGAGGGTCTCAGGCTGCTTCCACTTATGGCGGAAGGTGGAGGGGAGCCGGTGTGCAGACATCACATGGTGAGAAAGGAAGTAAGTGAGAGAGAGAGAGAGAGAGAGAGAGAGAGAGAGAGAGAGAGAGAGAGAGAGAGAGCAGTGAGGGGCCAAGCTCTTTTTTAACAATCACTCTCTCTGGAACTAATAGAGCAAGAACTCACCATCCCTGCAGCAGGGAAGACATTAAACTATTCATGGTAGACCCACCACTCCTCCATGA
>NW_006945016.1:0-442 GCF_000164805.1 Carlito syrichta | reverse complement strand
ACCACAGCATATTACGAAACTACAGTCACCATGCTATACATTAGATTACTAGAACTTTTTACATAATGAAAGTTTGTACTTTTGACTAACATCTCACTGTTACCCTCATTCCTCAGCCAATGGCAACCACCATTCTACTTTTTTTCAATAAGTTTGACTTTTCTAGATTTGACATACAAGTAAAATCATACAATATTTGCCTTTTATGTCTAACATAACATCCTTCATGTTCATCCGTGTTGTTGAAAATGACAGGATTTCTCTTTGTAAGACTTTATGAAGACTGAGTGGTATTCCATTTTTTATATATATCGTATTTTCTTTATCCTGTGTTCATCCATGAACTTTAGTTTTTTTTTAATCGTGGCTATTATGAATAATGCTACTGTGAATAAGGGAATTTAGATAGCTCTGCAAGATCTTGACTTCAATTCTAGTAGAT
>NW_006945015.1:0-1119 GCF_000164805.1 Carlito syrichta | reverse complement strand
AAAATGCAGAGGATATAGACTAGTTAAACAATTTTTATAAAGAATAAAATTGGAAGATTTATATTGATATCAGGACTTACTAAAAAACTTCAATAGTCAAGCCAGTGTAGATTTTGCCAAAAAGATACAAATGTAGATCAATGGAAGAGAATAGAGAGTCCAAGAACAGACTCAAATATATATGGTTGATTGATTTTTCACAAAAGCTCCAAGGTAGCTTGATGTGTAAGCATTGCTAAATACCTGGATATTTACATGGGAAAAAATCCAAAACCTTAAAATATCAAATAACAAATGAACTCCAACACTATGCGCCTAAGTCCAAGAGCTAAAACTCCAGCACTTCGGAAGAAAAAAAGAGAAGACAACAGAGGTGACCTTTGGTTAGGTCAACATTTCTTAAATAAGACGCAAGAAGTACAAATTTTAAGATCACATATGTATATCTTGAACTTTACAGAAAGTATAAATTTATCTGTTTGAAAGACAATGTTAAAAAGATGAAACTACAGATTACAACCTGGGAGAAAATATTTGCAAAACATAGATGTAACAAAAAGTCTTATGTCTGGGAAATATAAACTCTTTTTTGTTTTATTTATTTATTTATTTATTTATTTATTTATTTATTTATTTATTTATTTATTTTAAAGATGTGGGGTACAATTCAGGATTAGGTACACAAGTGGTCATCGTACAGGTAAAGTTCGGGCTTCCCTTTGGTTCCCAGTTCACCTGGTTTGAGATCAGGTACCCCTAATGATGTTGTGTCTCCCTCACCTCCCACTCCTGGCAGTATCTGGCTACTGCCAATCCCTTTCATGAATATTCAGGCTTCACTTATTTTTCAAAAAAAATTATTTTAAAGAAAATTGAGGTGCAATTCGGGGTTAAGTATACAAATGTTCATTATGCAGGTACACTTGTTGATGAACTGTGCCCCCCCTCCCCAGCAGATTCCCACTACTGTCAATCCCACCTCCTACCCACCCCCCAGCAGTTTCCTGCTACTGCCAGTCCTTTTCTTATAGTATTACAATAATTGTTCAGGTCTGCTCATGAGTGAGAACATGTGATACTCAAGTTCTTTGTTTCTGAGATAGATCACTCAGTATTATA
>NW_006945014.1:0-696 GCF_000164805.1 Carlito syrichta | reverse complement strand
GACAATATTGTTCCGTTCTCAGGTGCTTCAGAATAACCCTGATGAATGAAAGCTGCTCTCACAGCTATGTGGCATCAGGGAAGTCACTCAACCTCTCTGAATTTGGTTCCTCATTTATCCAAGGGGGATTTCTTTTTTATTTTTTTATTTGAAGACTGAAGTGCAGTGGCCGCTCCCGGCTACTGCACCCTCGACCTGCTGGGCTCCAGCGATCCCTCCGCCTCAGCCTCCAAGTAGCTGGAACTACAGGCACACGCTGCCACGCCCGGCTAATTTTTCTTTTATTTATGTAGAGTTGAGGTCTCACTCAGTTGCCCAGGGGGGTTTCGAACCCGCGGGCTCAGGCAATCCACTCACCTCAGCTTCCCATGGCGCAGGATTACAGACTGAGCCACCAAGCCCAGCCCAAGGGGGATTTCAAAATAGCTATACCTAGAGCTACCACTCATTACAGGGACAGACATTTTTTAGAGACAGATAAGACTTGTCTACTACGAGCCCTTTGAGGAGTGAAGAGCTTCCTTGGGTCCTCCCCAGTTGGTACTGGGGTTTCTGCTAAGGGGCTGAGGACACAGCTATTCACCCAAAAGCAGCTTGTCTTCAGATAACCCCTTCCTGAAACATGAGGCCTTGAAGAATATTTAAAAGCATATGCTGGTGAATGTTTTGGAGGTCTTCAGAAAGAGAGACTTCAGG
>NW_006945013.1:0-614 GCF_000164805.1 Carlito syrichta | reverse complement strand
AAAAAAAAACAAAAGAAATTTATTTTTCAGTATCTAAGATTTGTCTCTACGCTTCCCAACAAGATTTAATCTCCACCAGGGCACAAACTATTTTTTGAAATCCTCCACAATGCAGGACTGGGCACTCAGTTATGTTAATACATATTTTTAAAATACTTGCTTTAAGAACAAAACTAGATGATGTATTCACCGATTAATTGAAGCC
Organism: Carlito syrichta; assembly: GCF_000164805.1. Lineage (NCBI taxonomy): Eukaryota > Metazoa > Chordata > Mammalia > Primates > Tarsiidae > Carlito > Carlito syrichta. Next base: position 409 of record NW_006945013.1, on the reverse strand, counting down.
AACATAGTGATTCAAGTTCAGGTATGGCAAATATCCTACCAAGTTTATTATTATTGATGAAAAATGTCAACTTTAAAATAAAAACAGTGTTTAAACCATAATCTTGATAAGCTTGTTAAATTAGAACCCAAACTCCCCTGATTCTCCATGGGTCTAAGAAGCAAGGCCCTGTGGTCCTTTGATTCAGCAACTGGATGTTGATGGAACCATCTGCTGTGTTATAATCAAAGGGCTGGAGTCTATGGTGGCCTATTTTATAAACAGTTGAATTAATACTCAAGCATCCTCCTATTCATAGTCACTTTGATTCCCAGTTGCAAAGAGAATGTCAGTAAGCACATGCCAGCGCTGTATTTGATGCAATAGTTCTAATATGATAGACCATTTATCTGTTTGTTATTTTCACTTT
>NW_006945012.1:0-691 GCF_000164805.1 Carlito syrichta | reverse complement strand
TTTGTCCTTGCCTACCAGCCAAAGCCCAATCAGAGTTGTGGAGGGAGTCTCCACAATGCTCAGCATAAAAGCACAGGGGATTCAATCCTCAAGAAACTGGGTTACCAGATGACTCTATTAGAACTGATGTCTGAAGTCTCCCAGGAATATAGGTGTTCCCTCCAGTCCAGAGTTCAGGTCAGGCAGCTCTGGAGTCCAAATAAGCATACCTGCTGTAGGTGGGACGCATGGTTTCCTGGGGTACCAGCAGCAGCTGCTAAGGGAGTTTTTAGGCATTCAGGTGCATCAGTAGGCGTTTACTGGGCAGCCAGTATGTAGGCAGTACAGAGCCCATGGACGGGGATGCCCAGGAGTTATGGGGTGCTGGTGATGCACTTGCTATTTTTCCTCGGGCTCCACACACATCATGTCACCTGGTAGGAGAAAATAGCAGCATTGACACCAGAGCAGCTCTGACACAACTGTGTGCCTGATTCACCCTGGTTTGTCCAGACCATTCCAGATTTTAATACCAAAAGTCCCACACCCCAGGAAACCACTCAGTCCTGGGTAATTCGGACTGGCTGATCATCCTAGATGCATCTTGGCTCTATCTTTTGTACTTTCATCAACAAGAAACTTGGACTGGCCGATGTAGGCCTCATGACATGCTGGTCCCTCTTCCGTTGTGACTTTCTTGTCTCTGCTTTTA
>NW_006945011.1:0-6962 GCF_000164805.1 Carlito syrichta | reverse complement strand
TGCTATAAGGAGTATCTGAGGATGAGTAATTTATGAAGAGAGAGGTTTATTTGGTTCATGGTTCTGCAGACTGTTCAAGAAGCATGCTGTCAACATCTGTTTCCAATGAGGGTCTCAGGCTGCTTCCACTTATGGCGGAAGGTGGAGGGGAGCCGGTGTGCAGACATCACATGGTGAGAAAGGAAGTAAGTGAGAGAGAGAGAGAGAGAGAGAGAGAGAGAGAGAGCAGTGAGGGGCCAAGCTCTTTTTTAACAATCACTCTCTCTGGAACTAATAGAGCAAGAACTCACCATCCCTGCAGCAGGGAAGACATTAAACTATTCATGGTAGACCCACCACTCCTCCATGACCCCAAACAACCTTCCACTAGGCCCCACCTCCAATATCGGGATGCGATGTCAACATGAGATTTTTGGAGACAAATATCCAAACCATAGCAGGACGGTTGAATTAAAGTGGAATATGAAGGGGAGATGGTGAGGTGGGCCATCCTTCTGTCTATTGAGGATGCAGGACAGTTATAAAAAGATGTAGAAATGCTCTTCATTCTCATCAACAGGAATCATCTCTTCTGAATTTTTACATTCTCTGAGCCTGGGTAGACACTGGCATAGAGAATGTGTTCAAGAAATATCTGTTAGTGGAAGGACTGCTTTTCCCACCTGGGAAAGGGTAAATATTAGTGGAGACCTTTGAAGATCTAGCCAGGAACTTGTTGATCTTCTTTTAACTCTTCATTAAGTTCAAAAGATAAAGGCACACATAATAGTGATCCAAAAAACACACAATAGTAATAAACCCTCTTTGCTAAGAAGTATCCAGCACCTTGTAACATAAATGTGGAAATTTTCAGCAACTTGCATCTCAGCCATGACTACAAGGCAATGTCTTGTGCTGTGGAAAAGATTTTCACTGCTGAGGAAACTGACAAGAACTTCATGTCTTTGGAAGTTTGATGAAGGGGATGTCATCTTCCATTCTCCCCTTGAACTTCATCAAAGAGAACCCTGGGGCACAAAAGACTTTTCTTTCCTGCTCTCCATCTCTAACACCCATTGTTCCCAGTCTGAGATCCTCTCCAGTCAAATATTTCAGCTGTAAAATTGGGGTGATTTCATGCTCAAAAAGGGTTCATTTTCCCTCTGAGGAGAAGTCACACATGCTCATTCAATTTATAAGAGGTGATTATGATACTTTGTCCTTCAAAAGGTCTTTTTGGCTTATAGTAGTACTAGAAGGCAAATTCCTAAACAACCCTCTCTGAAATGCATTGTTTGTGGAGAGGGATCAGGTACAGCTTTATCCAATAAGACATTTATTCTGTATGTTTCTTGTATCAGCCAGAAACAGTTCAAAGAGAGAGAGGGAAGAAGGTAGGGAGGAAGGAGAAGGGGAAGAAGGGGGGCAGAGAGAGAGAGAGAGAGAGAGAGAGAGAGAGAGAGAGAGAGAGAGAGAGATTGATCTCCTGAATTGAAAAGATGATTTTGTGTGTTCTGCTCAGGCTTCTCACTTCAAGGTCTGTTTCCCTGACAGTTTGTTTTAAGGGCTTACTTTATGCCAGGCACCTGCTGGGTTCTGGAAGGACACAGGTATGGTGGATTGCAGAGCTGTCAAAGAGTCCTGGTTTGCTGTGAAGTGGGACTCAGACATGATTAACAATAGAAGGAATAAAGTGTGGTCTGTATGGAAGAGAATGGGAGAAGAGAATATGTGGTCAACTAACAAAGTCAGGGAGGTGCAAAGGGAACTTACAGCTAGGGTGCTGACAAAGTGCCTAAGGGCTTCTCATACAATATTCCATTCAAACCCTGTAATATCTCTGCAAACGAATATCATTACCAGGATGAGGCAGTTCAAAGACGTTAAGCAACTCACTCAAGTCTAGTCAAACTCAGTCTTATCTTTACCAAAGTTACATGGTTGTAGGCAGAATAATGACCTTCCAAAGATGTCCATATTCTACTTCCTGGAATTTGTGAATATGTTGGGTTGTATGGCAAGTGGGAATTCAGGATGTGGATGGAATTAAAGTTGATATTCTACAGACTCTGAGATGGAAAAATTATCTTGGATTAGCTGAGTGGGCCCCATGTCATCACAAGGGTCCTTATAAGTAGAGGAGAGAGACAGGAAAGAAAGGACTACAGAGACACAGCACCTAGAGATAATGAGGCCTGCCATTGCTTCCTCCACTGAAAATGGAGGAAGGGGCCATGAGCAAGGCATGGGATGCCCTCTAGAAGCTGTAGAAGACAAGGACACAGATTCTCCCCTGTAGCCCTGTGGCACTTCAATGTCAGCCCAGTGAGATCCTGTTGAACTTCTGACATCTAGGACTGTAAAATCCTAAGTCTACTCTTTGAGCTACTAAATTTGTGGTATTCTTTTTACAGCATCAATAGAAAGTCAGTATACTATGCCATACTTTTAGTTGAATTTTTAAATTCAATAACATTTCAACAGACTTTTCATGCCTGGGGAGCCATAAAAGCTAACAAACAAACAAACAAACAAACAGGCAGATGAATGAGATTGCCTGATTTGCCCTGTTGCTAGCTGTATTACTTTGGACAGACAGAAGCTCTGTTTCTGGGGTTCTGTTGGCTTTCCCAGAGATCATACAATTGAACTGTTTCTTTCTTTATAAAATAGAGATAACAAAACACAAAAAAATCTGCCTCACAATGGTATTGCAAGAGTCAAATGAGATAATACATAACAATGGGTCTGCATGATGCTTGCTGCAGACTCGGCGCTTAAGAAATCACCATTATCATCTCCATCATCACCATAATCAACCTCATCACCATATTTATAATCATCATCATAATTATTGGCATCATCATCATCATCACCATCACTACCATCATCATTGTCTTCACACCACCCTCACATCACCATTATTGACATCTCCCCCCATCATCCCCATCATCATAGTTGCCATTGAACAGTCTTGAGTCTCCCTAGGGGAAGGTGCTGGGGCAGGGGGGGATGGGAAGGGAAAGGACCATCGGAGAACACTACCTTACCAGCCCTGCCTCTTCCTCGTCCTCCTCTCTCAACACAAGATGTCACTGGGTGGCACCCACTAGCTACAATAGAATCCTCCCTACAGATTAGGTCTGAGGACCCAGGACAGACTTTGGGCTACATTTGGGGCACCCTTGGGCAAGCAATTTTTTGATATAGTCTGCTGAGTTCTGTCGATCTGAGCCCATCCTTCACACCCACACTTAGCCCCTAAGCCCCAGGGACCCAGACCTAGCTGGGAGAGGAGCTCTAGCTAGGGCAGAGATGCCTTTTCTTGTTAAAGAGAACTGAAGTTCAAATCTCAAACTCTATCTCTAGGGTTTTGCCACCTTTCCCAGAGATCACACAATTGAACTCAAATGCCTTGAGCTTCTAGGTCACAACATCTGTTCCAGCAAGCTCTGTACCCACCCTGCATCTCCATGACTCTGAATCCAGCAGGACTCCTGGTGCTGTTCGATCCAACTGGAGCAGAAAGGGCACCTGGTTCAGCAAAGCAAGATTCACAGGGTATTCCAGTCAGGACTTTTAGGTTACAAGGAATGGGACTCATAAGTTCAAAGAAAAAGACGTTAAGGAAGAAAGGGGGATGTCATGTGAATATACTGCAGCTGCTAGGACAGAAAACCAAGTACAGGCAGACCTCTCACAAACTGGAAGCAGGCAGGAACTTGCTGGGAGGCCAGCCTTCTTTCCCTACCTCAGATGCCACATGCCTTTCTACTCCTTTTGGGCATCTGCCATGGATCTTACCACTGCTGGGCTGTGGCTTCCTTCTGATGCCTCCCATTTAAAGGCAGTGCCATGGGCCTCTTCCTCACCTTCCCCCATTCCAAATTTGATTCACTCCTTCTCCCCCAGCAAGAATCCTGGTTCTCAATTACATAAATATGCTTGTTCATCTGCTCTAATCCACAACGCAAATAAGATAGTTTCAGAATTACTACACGATTACAACTACCAGCAGCAAACCTGCAGCATTTGCTTGTTGCCTGTTTATCCCTGGACTAGATTGCCATGGAGGCATACGTTTCCATGGCTCTCACCAAAGACAAGTGCAGTTTTACTTTGACCCCTGATAGGGCACCCAGAGTTCCAGAAGACAAGGCACTTTGTCCTTGCCTACCAGCCAAAGCCCAATCAGAGTTCTGGAGGGAGTCTCCACAATGCTCAGCATAAAAGCACAGGGGATTCAATCCTCAGGAAACTGGGTTACCAGATGACTCTATTAGGGCTGATGTCTGAAGTCTCCCAGGAATATAGGTGTTCCCTCCAGTCCAGAGTTCAGGTCAGGCAGCTCTGGAGGCCAAATAAGCATACCTGCTGTAGGTGGGACGCATGGTTTCCTGGGGTACCAGTGGCAGCTGCTAAGGGAGTTTTTAGGCATTCGGGTGTATCAATAGGCGTTTACTGGGCAGCCAGTATGTAGGCAGTACAGAGCCCATGGACGGGGATGCCCAGGAGTTATGGGGTGCTGGTTATGCACTTGTTATTTTTCCTCGGGCTCCACACACATCATGTCACCTGGTAGGAGAAAATAGCAGCATTGACACCAGAGCAGCTCTGACACAACTGTGTGCCTGATTCACCCTGGTTTGTCCAGACCATTCCAGATTTTAATACCAAAAGTCCCACACCCCAGGAAACCACTCAGTCCTGGGTAATTCGGACTGGCTGATCATCCTAGATGCATCTTGGCTCTATCTTTTGTACTTTCATCAACAAGAAACTTGGACTGGCCGATGTAGGCCTCATGACATGCTGGTCCCTCTTCCGTTGTGACTTTCTTGTCTCTGCTTTTACTTCTTCAGGAATCAGAATCTCCTGACTGTCCTGGCAGCCTTTGCTGTCTATGCAGTTCTGACTCTGAGCAGGACAGTGGAGCAGAGTGGAGGAGCAGGGACCCAGGGGTCAGACAGACCTGGACCCTGATGCTGGCTTTGCTGTTCACCAGGGGGTGGCCCTAGCTGAGTTACCATTTCCCATACAAACAAGTACACAGACCTCAGATCCCCGTGATCCCCACCTTCTTCCAAAAGGTGCTGTGGGTCCTGGATCTGCACTGCTGGGCCCTTTCGCTGTTGGCCTCACTGGACTTGGAGCTTGTTGGAGCTCCATAGGAAGCTTCAGACCTGCATGATCCTCACTTCTCATGCACTATGTTTGATCCGTATCTAAGGCACTTCCTTTTGGATTCAAATGGGAGGTCGTGGTCACACTGTGGACTTCCTGAAGGTTGGATGACCTTTCCCAGAAGCTGGGGGTGGGGGTGCAGCAGCTTCCAGTGGGGAAAGTCTTGATTCTTAGGAAGTAGACAGACCAATTCCCACTGTTTTCTCCCTTTCAGGGAATGGACCATGGCCACATTGGATGCAGGATTTCTTTGCAGGGGTGATGAAATGTTCTAAAATTAGATGTACTAATGGCTGCACAGTTTTGAATAAACTAAAAATGATTAAACTGTACACTTCAGAGGATGAATTTCATAGTATGGGAATTATATATTTAAAAAGCCATTTTGAAAAGAAACAGATAAATGAGTGTTATTTTTAAAGTTGCACATATATGTACTTACATATATAGTAAAAGATATATATATATATATACTGAAAGATACATTTAATGAAAAACATATATGTGCATGTATGTATATGTATATATATAAAGTATACATATATACATACATAAAGAAAGAGAAACATAGAAAATGCTAACAATTGTGACGAATATAGATGAAGGAAAACCCACATACCAGTTAGAGATGTTGACTGTACCATTTTTGTACTACTCTGTCAACTTTTCTTTTCAGATTTTAAATTTTTTTATTTTAAATATGTAGGATACAATTCAGGTTTATGTATACAAATGATCATTGTACAGGTACAGTTTGGACCTCACTTTGGTCTCCGTGTCACCTGGCTTGAGATCAAGTACCCTTATTGATGAAGTGTGCCCCCCTTGCTCTCTCCCCTGGCAGTTTCCCACTACTACCAATCCCTTTCTTGATAGTATTATGATGATTGTTCATGGTCCATTTGTGAGTGAGAACACGTGGTTCTCAGTTCTTTGTTTTTGTGATAGATCACTGAGTATTACAGACTCTAAATCCATCCAGGTTGCTGCCAAGTGCACAATAGCAAAAGCATGGAACCAGTGGTGCTGCCCATTGAAAGTAGACTGGATTTAAAAAATGGGCACATATATACAATGGAATATTATGCAACCATAAAGAAGAGCTTTAATTTTTTTAAATAAAATATTGAGGAAATGCCATCCTTGGCAGAATACCCACCCATTTGAGAATGAACTAATGGTTCCTGCCTCCTGGCAGAGCCATCAACCCTACTCCTAACTATGTGATCTCCTAACACATTGGCATTACCTGAGCTGGCTGTCTCCATACCTCACTGTCAGAAAACTCAGGCTTTTGAATTTGGTCCCACTGACCTGCCAATGGACTTCTTGGCACACTGGTTCTGCCTTAGTGAGGTGAGCAGGAACTTGATTTGCAGGACTGCAAGTCCTCCCTCAGATGAGTTGACTTAGTGAGAAGACAGTGCCCCCTCCCCATTAGAATCACCAAGGGACATTTGCTTAACATGCAGATATTTTGACTTCAGCTTAGACCCTCTGAATTAGAATCTCAGCTGATAAATTCCAGATAAGTGGAAGATGCATGGCTCAGTGAGTTTTTCAGTCTTCATCTCACCATTGGTTTGGTGGGATACACAGCAAATGTTCGACAACAAGAGTGGGAAAAGTAACTTCGTTAAGTCCTCTAACTATCTTCGAATGTTTGAAAAATGTGACCCACTCAGAAGGATTTCAAGTTCTGGTTCACTGAATAAGAAAATGAATCTTGGCAGGCGAGAAACATTTAAGTCAATTTACATAAATTTTGCTTATTTTGCTGTTGAGCTGTATACATTTTT
>NW_006945010.1:0-4042 GCF_000164805.1 Carlito syrichta | reverse complement strand
CATGTGGCACCTCTGTTCTTTGTTTCTGTGATAGTTCACTGAGTATTATAGACTCAAAATCCATCCAACTTGCCACAAAGTTCATATGTTTGTTCTTCTTTATGACTGTGTAATATTCCATTGTGTATATGTACCACATTGCTTTTTATCTTGTCCAGAAAATATAAATAATTCTTATAATTCAGTGCTAAGAAGACAAGATATTGGTATGGACACAACCCAAAAAGTTTTACAGATGACAAATAAACAAGTGAAAATACACTCAACATTGTTAGTTATTAGAGAAATACACATTAAAATCAAAATAAAATGCTAACACACACACACACGGCTAAAATTAAAGAGACTGACAACACCAAGTGTTGGCACGGATGTGGAGCAATTGTATTTCCAGTACATGGTTTATGGTATTTCTCCTTTAGAAACCAATTTTACAGTTTCTTAGAAAGTTAAACATTCATGTAGTATATGGCCCTGATACTCCATTCTTTACCCAAGAAAAATGAAAACAGGGCAGTGGGGAGTTGCAGTCACCTCTGGAGGAGATTCTCAGGTGCACAAGTCCAAGTCACCCCTGTGGGGGGACAGCCCCTGCAGAGAGATTTAGGGGGTTCCTTGTGGTGGCATTGGTGATTATTCTGGAGAAATAAAAAGAAAGAAAATAACATGAAAGTCTTGTGCAGAAGCCATTTAATGGGACAAAACACATGTCCTTTATCCCAAATTTTCACAGGTCAAACCACAAGACTTTCATGTGAACACAAAGCCAGGTGGATGAGGGTTGTCCTCCATCCACCAGGTGTTTCCTCAAACATAAGGAAGGACAATCCCAATATTATTTCACTGTTCCTTATTCTTGGCTAATGTTCCTCAAAAACAATACACCAATTCTAGCATCATAATATTCTAATAATGAATTACTTCTAAAGCTTATACATACACAACACCTAATGACTAATTTAAATCCTAATACCTTTCTAATCCGTGCTAATTTTACCTATATTATAGGAACTCTTAATTATAGCTTAAACCAGTTCCAGTTCCTAAAGAATATGGCCCAGTCCAAGGATCACACTGGGCCATTTCTAGGAACAATTGATTATAATCTCTTTAAAAACGGTTATTCTAAAATCCTATATATCTATCTTAACTTCTATAAAAGTTTCTAATTCCTAATTCTAATATATAAAGCTGAACCATCAGCAATAAAACTTCTAAAATAAAACCCAAATACAAACTATAAATTATACTAAAGCCAAAACTGCAATTAATAAAAAAATGGGAGCAATGAAATTTCTAAAATTAGCTGTATTCTTATTAAAACTCAAAATATCATGTTTGATCATGCTTGAACTAACATAATTTACTGATGAAGCATAACCTATTTTACAATACTTTCCATGAATAAAAATAAATTCAATTTCTATAATAAGTAAAAAAAAAAAAAGCTACACTAATTGTAGCTAAAAACCAATTTAAAAGAATGCAGCCCAGTCCAAGTTACATGCTGGGACCTTAGGAATGTGGCCCAGTCCAAAGTTCATGCTGGGCCATTTCTGGTAACTCTAGATAATCAACTATCTAAAGCTGAAGACAATTCTCCATATGTATATAGTAATTCTACAAATATACTTCTAAATCTTATAAATAAGCTTGTATCATATATAAGGCTCCCGAATATGACCTGAGTTTGAACCATAATTGATTGAAAGGCCAAAACTACAGTTTGTGAGAAACAGGAACAATGGATCCCTAGAGTTAGCCATGCCTGTTGTACTCTCAAAGTTTCAAGCTTAGATCATCAAAGTCCCTTCTAGTGAGATGTGCCAAACAGCAAAAAAGGGAAGAGGGAATGGGCCATCAGCTCCTGAACTCATCCTAGTGGTCTCAGGTTCTGCAGCCCACCTTGATCCCTAATGCTCAGGCAGGCCTCCATGGCCGGCTCCCAACACTCCCCTCAGATGGATTTTCACTCACCCACTGACACAGTCTCACTCACGCAGAGTCTTTATGGACCTTTGCTTTTGTTGAGACTCACAGTCCAACCTGTCCCATCACCATCTTGCTGAAAATTCAGGGTTCACTTATGAGTGAGAACATGTGGTATTCTGTTCTTTGTTTCTGTGATAGATCACTGAGTATTATAGACTCTAAATCAATCCATACACAAATACCTGTATACAAATGCTTATAGACGTATTAATAATATTCAAAACCTAGAAACAACCCAAAGTCCATCAACTGGTGAATGGATGAACAAGTTATAGCATATCCACACAATTGAATACTAGTCAACTACAAAAAGAACAAACTGCCAATATACTCAGCAACATGGGTGAATTTCATAAACATTATGCCATGTGGAAAAGCTAGACACAAAATAATATGTGTTGTATGATTCCATTCATATGGGATACTTTAAAAGGAAATTGTTGTTACAAAAATCAGGTCACTGGTTTCTAGGGTCTGATGAGTAGCAAGAGACAGACTGCGAAGGGGCATCTGGGACTTTTTCAGGGAGTTGGGATAGTCTCTGTGATGTTTGTGGTAGTATTCCACTAGTGCATACACTTGTCAAATGCATTGACTTCTACACTTAAAATTGGTAAATCGTGTTGCATGTAAATTATACTTTAATAAAGCTGACAAAGACTATGGGCTGATGGCTTCTGGTCTCCACGGTACCTGCTGATTGTGCTCTGTGGGTCTCCAAGTTCTTGAGAGACAGAAGTCAAGGGAGGAGTGACATCTGTGCTCTGTTTGTCTGTGGGGCTGAAGTGAGTGTGTTCCTGACAAGTGTTGCATATAAACACTGCTACAAATTTTTTCTTCATCACTGCCCCCTAGATAGCCTTTTGAAACTTCTTTTCCTAATTGACCCCTTCATGACATTTTGATATAGATGCACTGTTCAGATGTTTATGTTCTATGTGCATATTATCTTTTATACATAAACATAGTAAGAATTCCTTATCCCCCAAGGACCAGTTTTTGCCTCCTTGTAGGCAATATTGCCTATTGAGTATGCACAGCTGGGCAAGGAAGCCAAAGGTCAGATTTTGTTTGTACCTGACATTGGATAGGTTTGTCTTCTCTTTCTCCCTTTCCATGAATTAATGGAATAGCAGGAAGCTGGGCAGAGCTGGGTCTGGTGATGGGCTCCAAGGACCAAAGTGGAAGGATGCAGCCAGTTCACATGGCAGGCAATGGATACTGAGTACCCAGCAGGGACCCAGCCACAACCTGGTGAGCACACATGCCACCCCATTTGTCTCCAGAGGCCTGGGGCACATCAAAATCTGCTCGCTGGAGGCATTCTGCTTTGATTGTAAACAGGCTTTTATCTATAAAATAAGAAACCTTAGAACTCCCTTTTTCCTATAGCAGAGCTATGGGAGAGGCAGTAAAATACTTCTTGTTTGGAGGGAAATGCTTCTTTTTGCTTCCTTATAGGTTTATGAGGTGCAGAAGAATAAGCTGCTTTCAAGAAATTCAACCCAAAGAGCAAATATAAATATGAAAGAATTTGTAGGTAGACATAATGAGGGAGACAAGAGTGGAATTGGCTGCTCACCTCCCAGGTGTTTTCCTTGTTTAGAAGTGTCTCCCATTCAAAAGGATGATGCCCAGGGATTTGGGGGGCTGCCTGATCTTGGCCCCATGTCCATAGATGATTGGTCCAGGTGTAGACATATGATCTAAGTCAGACTGATCAGTTTCCCTGACCCAAAGATTTGAAACTTGATGCCAAGAGACACACAGAGGTCTTTGGAATTGGGCCACTTAAATGGCAAAAACCTGGACAAGGCCCAAGATCACTCCATAGAGGACCCCAGCACTGCCCTGGTCATGGCTCCAGCCATGAACTGGGTGCCCAGAACCTCCCTTCTAGTCTCTGAGCTGCACCAATATGCTTCCTAATAAACACCAGAGTCCAGCTATGGCAAATTCTGACCTGTATCTCTTGACCAGGTGGTACTATGACTACCGTGACACACAGGTTCAACCTCCCTTTCAGAAAGTCAGTTTAGAGGAAGGAATT
>NW_006945009.1:0-733 GCF_000164805.1 Carlito syrichta | reverse complement strand
TACTGAGAATTAGCTAATGCAAGACTGATGTTTAGAACAATCTTACAGAAAAGTGCAGTGCTCGACTTGAGCAGCTACTAGTTTTCCTGTTTTCTTTCCTTCTTTCCTTTTTTCCTTCTCTTCTTCCTTCCCCTTCCCTCCCCTATCTTCCCCTTGCTTCCTTTCACTTGCATATCCAGGGAACATTTTAATTTTGGAAGGAAATGCTATGTAAGCCAAAGTTCTATGATGTGTGAGAGTATGGGGTATGGGAAGGGAGAATTAGAGAGAGACTTCTCAATGCTTGTCAAGATGGGGAATTCGCTTTGAGGAGGTTTCTGGAAAAACAACAAGCACAGATGCAGACATTCCAGGGCAGAGACAAATCTAGGCTAAGGAGCCCTCACGCCAGGAAAAGCCTCAGGCAAGGGTGAGAATAGAATCCATTTGGTGCCTATAAATCAATTCAATCAAGTCTGCATCACCCATGTTCCCAGACTCTTGGCTGCCACTTTTTGAGACATGTGATTGCTAAATCTTAATCTGAATATTTTGATTGTACAGGGAGAGTCAGAAAATACAGAAGTAAACATGAAAGTTTAGTTCCTGGAACCAAGATGGTAGTTGGTGGGTCAATAAACAGGTTGTGCTAGAGAGGAACATTTGTTTAGGGTCCTATCAGGCAGTATGTTTTAAAAAGAGAGAGGAAAGTATTGGTTGATCTGAGGAGTTGGTCAGGAATTGAGTTCAAAGA
>NW_006945008.1:0-4261 GCF_000164805.1 Carlito syrichta | reverse complement strand
TTGAAAATCACTGTAACAGGCCCATTTTGACACCAAGGAACAATTAGTCATTGAGACAATCAGGGCTAATAAACTACACCTTGGTATTCCCGGTGGGCTGGAGCCTCAGGTGGGCCTGTGCAGCCCTGGCTTTCTGTTGTGAGCACTCCTTCCTCACCAGAAACCAGAGCCGGTTTCTGCTCTGAGCAGCTCTGGATTCCATGCCTCTGAAGCGAGCACACACAGTTAAGTGCTTCAGGGAATGTCCATTCCCAAATTCAATTTTAAAACCACTGCTCTGCTAAGAACACTTGCTACTGAGAATTAGCTAATGCAAGACTGATGTTTAGAACAATCTTTACAGAAAAGTGCAGTGCCTCGACTTGGGCAGCTACTTAGTTTTCCTGTTTTCTTTCCTTCTTTCCTTTTTTCCTTCTCTTCTTCCTTCCCCTTCCCTCCCCTATCTTCCCCTTGCTTCCTTTCACTTGCATATCCAGGGAACATTTTAATTTTGGAAGGAAATGCTATGTAAGCCAAAGTTCTATGATGTGTGAGAGTATGGGGTATGGGAAGGGAGAATTAGAGAGAGACTTCTCAATGCTTGTCAAGATGGGGAATTCGCTTTGAGGAGGTTTCTGGAAAAACAACAAGCACAGATGCAGACATTCCAGGGCAGAGACAAATCTAGGCTAAGGAGCCCTCACGCCAGGAAAAGCCTCAGGCAAGGGTGAGAATAGAATCCATTTGGTGCCTATAAATCAATTCAATCAAGTCTGCATCACCATGTTCCCGGACTCTTGGCTGCCACTTTTTGAGACATGTGATTGCTAAATCTTAATCTGAATATTTTGATTGCACAGGGAGAGTCAGAAAATACAGAAGTAAACATGGAAGTTTAGTTCCTGGAACCAAGATGGTAGTTGGTGGGTCAATAACAGGTTGTGCTAGAGAGGAACTTTTGTTTAGGGTCCTATCAGGCAGTATGTTTTAAAAAGAGAGAGGAAAGTATTGGTTGATCTGAGGAGTCGGTCAGGAATTGAGTTCAAAGAGCAGCCTTTCCATTTAAGACTTCCCAAGAAACAATTATCCTAGGGTGTGGCTGCCCTTTCAGGGATGGGCCCAAGTCCGTGAATGCTGGAAGCCAAGGGCCAAGGACTGAGGGCTGCTGTCTAATGGACCTGCTCCCTTCTGCTCTCCAGTTAAGCTGAATGCCTACCAAGTTCAGCTGTGCTTGTTATTGTAAATAAACAGTTTACAAAAACTGATGAAATAAGAATGCCAAAGGAAAAGAGTTGTTTCCATAAAATCTAAGTTTAGTCCTTTAGGAAGCCTCTTCTATATAGGGAAGTCACTAAAAATAATCACAGTTAAATTAGGTGTGGATGAAATAACTTTAAAAGATTTGAGAGAATTGTATGCATCTAAAAATGCCTTCACTTTCTTAAGTTCTCACTTATTTTACAGAAACCAAAATGAAAATTATAGACAATATGTTTGGGGTGAGCTTTATGTGAGAAAGAAGACTAGACATTCCAAACAAAGGACTCATTCTCAGAGAAGAGCTCTTGGCACTCTATGAAAGATTTGGTGAATGAATGACATAGGTTTCAAGTTACAACAAAACATTTAATGTATTTTGTGATTTAGAGGAATCATAAAAATCATGATAGCTCATAAAAGGCTATGGATTTTTCCTGCAGCAATGGGAAACTGCTGATAAATTCTCAATAGGCAATGACATGTTAGGTTTGGCGACTCAGCTAGGTTACTCTGTGTCCTGGGGAAGTGTTGCAGGGAATTGGGTGGGGATCAGAAGCAAAGAGATCAGTTAAGAGTCTCTATAATCTGGATGAGTGGGCAATGGAAACAAAAATCTAGAAAATGGAGATGAGAAAGAATAGAGAGATCTTTGGGAGGTAGAACTAATAGGCTAAGATGATAGGATCTGGGGGTTTGTGGTGTGAGTGGTGGGTGAGATGGAGATGCCTATAATTAGTTCATGTTAGATTCATTTGCAAGTAGTGAGGACCAGACACAAATGGGATCTAAGCAAAATATAAGTAGGTACCTGCTATGCACTATGTTTCAAATAAACTCCCCCTTCTCATCTGTCTTCTGGGGACCATATGTTCTTTCAGATCCATGAAAGTGTTCAATCCATAATACTGAGTGACCTCTCACAGAAACAAAGATCCGAGTATCACATGTTCTCACTAATATAATGAACCTTTAACATCCAATGTAATACCATAAGAAAATGACTGACAGTAGTGGGAAATTATGCGGGGGAGAGGGAGATGGGAT
The DNA here is from genome assembly GCF_000164805.1 of Carlito syrichta. NCBI lineage: Eukaryota > Metazoa > Chordata > Mammalia > Primates > Tarsiidae > Carlito > Carlito syrichta. Next base: position 1,978 of record NW_006945008.1, on the reverse strand, counting down.
CTATGGTAGCAAATATCTGTCTGGGGATGGGGAAACACCTCTTATCAACAGGGTGCCTGAATGAAACGTATCTGTATACCTAACACTTAACTGTACCCCACAACACCTAATAAAAAATATTGATTAAAAAAAAAGAAAGTATTCAATCCTTGAAGCCCCATCTCCAAACAGTGTTGATCCATGTAAAAAGGAGCTGCACCCCTGCTCTGTCTAGAGTCCTTTACATTATAGCAATGAGCTTATTACCCTGAATATGAGTTAGTTTTTTGCTTATCTCTCTTTCTTTTACTTAATTGTGATGTATTTGATGCCAGAGGCAATGTCTTCCTCAACCTCATGCTTTCAAATCATAATTCAGTGTCAAGCACATACTGGCACTGCAAATATTTGTGTTGTGAACTATTCAGCAGTGTCACCTTCCAAATTATCATTTGAATTATATTGTTTTTCTATCTGTCCCATGTATTGCTACAGCTATCTCCACCAATAATAACTTTTTGTTTTACTAACATTTATTTGTTCTACCTTACCTACTCCCCAAAAGAACATGATGCAATGTACCCAACATAGGAACACCAACTTTCGTAAAACAGCTTCTAGGCAAACTTTAAAAAGATATTGACTCTAACACTATCACAGCTGGGAACTTTAATACCCCACTCACAACCCTGGACAGATCATCAAGACAAAATGAGCAAGAAGATCCGGAACCTCAATAAAACTCTTGAACAAATGGACCTAATTGATATCTACAGAACACTCCACCCAACGACCACAGAATATACATTCTACTCATCACCACATGGAAGATACTCCAAGATTGACCACATCATTGGCCACAAATCAAACATAAGCAAATTTCATAAGACTGAAATTTTGCCATGCACTTTCTCACACCACAGTGGAATAAAAATAAATATCAACACCAAAAACGTTCCTCCAAAACCCACAAAGACATGGACATTAAACTGTATGCTGTTAAGCAACTCCAGGGTCAATCATGAAATCAAAACAGAGATTAAAAGATACTTGGAAACAAATGAAAATGAAGAAATATCTTACCAAAACCTCTGGGATGCCTTAAAAACAGTAGTAAGAGGGGAACTCATATTTTTACAAACACACATGAAGAAAATGGAAACATCACAAGTCAACAGCCTAACAAGCCACCTAAGGAACCTGTAAATTCAAGACCACTAAAACCCTAACTTCAGCAGAAGAATCAAGATCACCAAAATAAAAGTCCAAATCCAGGACACTGAAGACAAAAAAAAAAAAATACAGAAAATAAACGAAACAAAAAACTGGTTCTTTGAAGGGATAAACAAGATAGATGGTCCCCTAGCCAAGTTGACCAAGAAAAACAGAGAGAAAGCCGAAATAGAACTCATCAGAAACACAAAAGTTGAAATCACAACTGACCCGGAAGAAATACAAAAGATTATCAGAGACTACTATGTACAATTGTATGGAAACAAACTTGAAAACCTAAAGGAAATGGTGGATTTTCTGACGTCACACAACCTCCCTAAGTTGAAACAAGAAGACACCGAGATGCTAAATAGACCAATAACAATCAAGGAAATTGATTATTTCATAAGAAAACTACCGATTAAAAAAAACCCTGGACCAGAGGGCTTTCCAGCAGAATTCTACAAAACATACAAGGAGGAACTGATACCAATCCTATTGAAAGCATTCCAGGCAATTAAGATGGCAATGTCCCCAAATCATTTTATGAAGCTAACATCACATTGATACCCAAGCCACCAGGCAAAGACCCAACAAAGAAAGAGAACTACAGGCCAATATCTTTGTTGAACATAGATGCTAAATTTCTCAACAAGATCCTAGCAAACCGGATTCAACAACACATCTCAAAAATCATCCATCATGACCAAGTAAGCTTCATCCCTGGGATGCAAAGGCTGGTTCAATATTTGTAAGACCATAAACCTAATTAAATACATCAATAGAT
>NW_006945007.1:0-837 GCF_000164805.1 Carlito syrichta | reverse complement strand
AAATTTACTTCTTCTCTCTGAGCCTTTAGTTTTTCATCTGTAAATAAATAAATGAAAGAAAAGGGGGAAATATTTTAATATAAAGAGACACTAAGAGGAGCTAATAAAATATACCTTGTAACTTTAAGTAGGGTCATCCTGCGCTGGACAAGCTGGCTGTGTTGTACTGAGCGCACACACACACACACACACACACACACACACACACACACACTTATAGCCCATTTATGGCTTTACAGAGCATGTTTCAGCAGATTCCAAATCTGTCCTAGACCCACTTTGAATTGGAGCCTGTGACTTTCTTTTTTTCTTTTTTCTTTTTTTGAATTGGAGTCTCACTGCATCACCGAGCCTGGAGTGCAATGAAACGCTCATGGCCACCCCAACATCGACCTGCTGGGCTCCAGCGATCCTTCCACCTCAGCCTTCCAAGTAGCCAGAACTATAGACGCACCCTACCATGCCCAGGTATTTTTAAAAATTATTTTATTGTAGAGATGAGGTCTTGCCAAGTTGCCCGGGTTGGTCTCGAAACAGCGGGCTTTTAAAATCCACTCGCCTCAGTCTCCCAAAGTGCTGGGATTACAGGCTGAGCTTCCGAGCCCGGCCGTGACTTTCAAATTATCTGTCCAGAGAGAAAGGCAAATACACCCAAGGTGACCTGGACACCGTTCATTTCCTCCTTATTTCATTTTTATTTTAAAAAATAACAAAAACAAATTTAAAAATCTGACTACAAAAAACATCCACTCTACAAAGAATGGAAGTAACACTCAGGCAATTTTGCATGGTAAAAGATATTGTTTTAGAACTCTCACAGTCCAAGTCTCGCAGAGG
>NW_006945006.1:0-775 GCF_000164805.1 Carlito syrichta | reverse complement strand
TAATGCATACTAGCCATCACTGTTGGATTGTGATCTCCACAGAGCACAGACCACAGCTTCTATTCCACAGTGTGCCTTGCTTTTAGTAGACACTTATCAGCAGTTTGCTAAATCAAAGAATGAATTGATATGGAAGGCAAGAAAAGTTGCCCTTGTGTGCTCTTCACAGTAGGACTGCCTTCCCCACAGAATAGTCATACAATCCTTACTCCAGTTACAAGCACATCTACTTCCTAATACTCAACAACAAAAGCTCTTGATAGGACTTCCCCTACACTGCTTCTCTGGGAAGAACTTGAACAGTGGCCCAAAGCAAATCTTAAGAATTTGAAAAAATCTGGAAAAAGAAAATAAACTCACATTGATTGGTTTTCCATTGTTTTAAGCGTTGTATATGCATGCTTTTCCACATTTACCATCTAATTTTTTCTCTTAAAATCATATTATTATTCCCATTTTTCAGGTAAAGAAATTAGAGCTTCAGAAATCGAAGCAATTTGTCCAAGGTCACACAGATAGTGGCAGACTAGCATTTGATACCATTGAAGTGATTGCCGATCTTACTCTACCTTAAGTGTAGGCCCCTGTGTCATCGATAAAAGTGGCATTCACCATCTGATTTACTGACATACAGTTCAGGGCAGGGTTGGGTCAGGCACAGATTGAAACATAAAGGAGGGCCAAGTAAGCAGGAAGCAAAGTTGGTGAGCAGATGGGCTCCAGCAGAGGCAAGTAAGCAGTAATAAGGTGGAGTTTTAGTCAGAACCACGGACAG
>NW_006945005.1:0-764 GCF_000164805.1 Carlito syrichta | reverse complement strand
GGTTGAAATCCTAGCTCTATTACTTAGTGGCTGTGGATTTGAGGTATAATTACACTTTATGTCTTAATTTTCTTTTCTGTGTAGAGACAATAAAGTTACTGACTTCCTAGGTTTATCCTAAGATAAACATGCGTGTGATAGCTTAGAACATGGAAAGGACACATAGTTTACGCCTAATGCATACTAGCCATCACTGTTGGATTGTGATCTCCACAGAGCACAGACCACAGCTTCTATTCCACAGTGTGCCTTGCTTTTAGTAGACACTTATCAGCAGTTTGCTAAATCAAAGAATGAATTGATATGGAAGGCAAGAAAAGTTGCCCTTGTGTGCTCTTCACAGTAGGACTGCCTTCCCCACAGAATAGTCATACAATCCTTACTCCAGTTACAAGCACATCTACTTCCTAATACTCAACAACAAAAGCTCTTGATAGGACTTCCCCTACACTGCTTCTCTGGGAAGAACTTGAACAGTGGCCCAAAGCAAATCTTAAGAATTTGAAAAAATCTGGAAAAAGAAAATAAACTCACATTGATTGGTTTTCCATTGTTTTAAGCGTTGTATATGCATGCTTTTCCACATTTACCATCTAATTTTTTCTCTTAAAATCATATTATTATTCCCATTTTTCAGGTAAAGAAATTAGAGCTTCAGAAATCGAAGCAATTTGTCCAAGGTCACACAGATAGTGGCAGACTAGCATTTGATACCATTGAAGTGATTGCCGATCTTACTCTACCTTAAGTGTAGGCCCCTGTGT